>NC_084624.1:16915973-17020973 GCF_033978795.1 Nerophis ophidion | reverse complement strand
TTATTTGCAAAAAAAAAATAAAGTTTATGAGTTTGAACATCAAATATCTTATCTTTGTAGTGCATTCAATCGAATATGGGTTGAAAAGGATTTACATATCATTGTATTCCATTTATATTTACATCTAACACAATTTCCCAACTCATATGGAAATGGGGTTTCTACATTTGCTGGTTGTTTTATGTACAGAAGTAAAAGTAGTAATGAATGTCGACCATTACAAAGACAGAATAGTAATTAATAAATAAAATAATGTTTCTTAGGTGGCGACGCCTCCATCATTCCCATGACTGACAGTCAGTCTCAACCGTGTACTTGTGTCACATCCATGATGAAGGATGGAGGAGCGTTTGAAAGAGGCTTGAAAAGAAAAAGTAAAACATGTACTGCATCAACAAAGAAGTTATGTGTACAAGAACACCACACTGAGGAGACGAAACTCGATCTTGATGAAGACTCCAAACGATGCTTTTCCTGGCGAGATGGTGACAAAAGCGGACCGATCCTTCAAGTCCCAGACATTCACAGAACAGGGGCCAAGTGTGTGAAAGGTGGCCCGGCAGACCCTCTGCGACCCGGGATAGGGTACCACAGCACAGGGCTACTGCGTGTGAAGCCCGGCCGAGGACAGCCCACGCTGTCTCTGTCCTGCAGTGACAAGCTGGCTCGCTGGGCTGTGCTGGGCTTCCAGGGTGCCCTGCTGGCCCATTACCTAGAGGGGGCGCTCTACTTCAACACCGTGGTGGTGGGAATGTGCAACTACAGCCACCAATCCATGCAAAGAGCTTTGTACACCAGGTGAGGCACACCTCAAGTCATTCTCTATTATTTGTTTAATAGTTTAGTTTAGTCTTTATTTGAAGGGACAATGCACAGAAACATTTAGCTCCAAGACCGATATGTTCTGCAGCAGATTATAGCCAAGTAGCTCATTTCCATCTGCAGTCCCTGGCTACCTAAATTAAAAAGATACAGAAATCATGCAATAAAATTACAACAATAACATTTTACTATAGCATGTAATCAAATTGAGAAAAGTCATAAACTGCCCTTTCATTGACACAAAATTATACATTACAACCACACCGATCATTTTCATCATAACACATAGACAACACATGCTCTTGATCACATGTGTCATTTGTAAAAAAACAACCATTATTTTAATAGACAAACCGCAACATTTTCTCATGCATTATTATAATACACATTTAGTGGAGTAATAGTGAGTTTAATTAATACAGATTTTAAAATCCAGACTGCTTCAATAGAGTACACATAATAGTGGTGCACTTACAGTGGTGTAGGTCAGTGGTCCCCAACCTTTTTTTATCCGCGGACCGGTCAACGCTTAATAATTTGTCCCGCGAGCGGTCCTTTTTTTTTTTTTTTTTTTTTTTCTTTGTCATGAAAAAGGGACGTTTTAGTCATGAAAAAAGGAGGTTTTTGTGGTTGGTGCACTAATTGTAAGTGTATATTATGTTTTTTATGTTGATCATATATATTTTTTTTATTTTTATGTATTTATTTATTTATTTATTTTTTAATTCTTCTGCGCCCCGGTACCAATCGGGCCACGGCCCGGTGGTTGGGGACCACTGGTGTAGGTCACACTGCAAGTGATGTAGCCTTTGTGTGCATGTAGTGCGACTGCTGAGTGCCAAGAGAGCAGGCTCAAAGAAAAAGGAGAAAGAAAGCAAAAGGCCCAAAGAACCTGTATATGAGGGCCCATTAAAATACAGGTTGCATTTTAATTCTAAATAGTTTGTATAAAAATAAAACACCACTCCACTAATTAATACCTTTTCAAATGTGTATTTGTTGAATATATTGCCACTCAAATTATCATATGTTATCAGAGTACTTGTTTTTAGTTTGGTTATTTATTACCTGGTTTTAGACTAAAAGGTTGTGTTTGTTTTTTACTGATATCTTTAAAACTTTTTTTAAGTAATATATTTTGGACATTACATTTCAATGTGTGTATTTGTTAGAAGACAAACTAAAGGACCTCAGAAAAAATATTTTGTGTATTTCAACTATTTTTCCTGAAAGACACACATTGAGGCTTAAAAGTGTGTTTTATTTGAGTAGATTACTAGATTAATAGATTACTAAAATCCTTGATAGCTGCAGCACTACTTGAAACAATAAACATTGTTTCAAACAATAAACATTGTTTCAAGTAGTGTATAAAATATTCAAATATTCAAAGAGTGTATAAAATATTTTTAGTACGGTGTGTTTGACAGGTCATTTTTATGTTTCATTACCAGAAGTATTTAGATATAAGAATACAGAATCCTTGACAATTTCTCCTCTGATAGCTATACATATTTGCCATCATTTACAGATCCACCACGTGCATTGCAATGTACGTAGAACAGGTAATCTGAAAATTTGTGAAGCGACTACCTTCTCATGTAAACCGCCTGGCTACACTCCTTTTCCCAGCCGGGGCTTAAACTACGCTTTGCAGATGGGTAGACGACAAACTAGGCAACAATACGAGCTTAAATTGTCAGCTTGTTGTTCAGCAATGTTTCTTAGGACACCAGAGAGTAAGTTTTACCAACGTCCAATGTTTGTGTGGAGCAGGACTGAAGAGTTGAGTAACATAGACAGACGGGTTTTACTGTATTTTACAATGTGTGATTAATATTTTACATTGTGGTATTGTTATTGTATGTGTTGTTATTATTGGACAATGTGTTGTTAAACAAGATATTATTGTTCAATGTGTTTTATTGTGTGCTCTTGTTACAATACACCCATTCGTCCATTCATTTTCAACACCGCTTGTCCTCATTAGAGTCACAGGTTTAGTGCATCCAGAAAGTATTCACAGCGTTTCTCTTTTTCCACATTTTGTCATGTTACAGCCTTGTTCCAAAATGGAATACATTCATTTTTTCCTAATAATTCTACAGACAATCCCCATAATGACAATGTGAAAATGTTTTTAACCATGCAAATTAATTTAAAATAAATAAATTCAAAATCACATGTACTCAAGTATTTACAGGATTTGCTAAATACTTTGTTCACGCACCTTTGGCATCAATTACTGCCTTAAGTCTTTTTGAACAAGGTTCAAGGTTCAAGTTTATTTGTCACATGCAGACTACACCACAGTAAAATGCTTTTTTCCATGCTCGTCAGATATTGCGTATAGTGGGATCCAAACAGTAGTTGGAGAATCTAATACACTAAATACAAAAAAATACAAAACATTGAATAGCTCTAATGTACATTAATTACAAGACAATTAAGTTGTTGTGATCAGATGGCCGGATCATCACCATATTGTTGTTTTTGTTACATTTTTATATCACTCTGCGGTTTGACATGCTTAGTTCCTGTTTTGTTTGTTTCCATTGTCACTCATTAAGTTCCTCCTGCTAATCACGGTCCCTGCACACCTGTCACTGTTGATTACTTCCTTATTTAAACTCACCTTTTCTGTTCACTCATTCTCGGATCCTAATTTGCCCTTGCGCAACAGTGACGACTCTCGACCCTCATCTTTGTATGTATATTCTCGCTACCTTTTACGCTAAGCCATTTGTTTATTCCATCTCACATGCTGAGGAATTGTTTTTCTGTTTTTGTTTGCCTTCGTGCCAGCTTAGTTGTTTACTTTTACTTCCTAGTTCTCATACTAGGGTTTTTGGTTTGCCTTCTTTTTACACCAGTGTTTTTGTTCATAGCCTTTTATTATTTAATAAATACCTTATATCTTACCTTTGCTGTGTTCTGCTTCGACGCGTCCTCGGGAAAACAACACCGGCATTACCATGCCGAAGAAAAGTCTTCACAGTAGGATCCGAGCTCCAAAATGTTTTTCCGCGTCGAAACCACGGGAGGAACCCTTCGATTTAGGTCTGTGGTTGGAACTCATGGCTTGGGAGCAGAAGAGACTCTGCTGTGGGCCTGAAGTTTCCTCCGAAGCCCTTCGCGCTGCCCTGAAGAGGCGGGGGGTCCAGTGGAGAGGTCCCCTGCACGGCAGTAATGTTCCAACACCACTTAATCCTTCCCACGGACACAGCAAACGTCACCCCATTCATGACTCACCTTCCACTACCGGTAATCCAGCTTGTTTTTTTTCCAATCATTCTTTCGGCTGCCATGACACCTTCTCTGACTCTAGCGATGACGACATGTGGGGAACGCCCACCGGTGACGCAACACCGCCCCCTGTCGTTGATATTTTTGAAGAAGATTTTTATATTGTTGACTCTCGTTCTCAACAACTTTCTAACAATAACATTTATGATAAAATAAATAAATATCAGGGCATTTTTTCTCATTATTATTCTAGCCAGCCTCAGTCACCTAGTTTTTCATCTACTCTACCTATTAAGCCTCATTCCCCGCCCAAGTCCAAGGGTTTTTCTCTTTTTTCAAAAAAACGTTCTGGACAAATTAAAGGGGAGGAGTCTGCCCTCCTCCGGACCTCCCACCACCCTACCTTAGGGTCAGTCCCTGACCACAGGGAATGGGTCTGGGAGCCCCGTCTTGAGGGCGGGGGGGGGCTATTGCTTATAGCTGTGCTGCGGAGGTAGCACAGATGCTACATGTTAAACAAAAACCTCCATGTAGACCACCTTTACCGGTTCCTAAACCCGTGAAGCCACTAGCTCCTCCCAGACCACCTTTACCGGCTCTTAAACCCGTGAAGCCACTAGCCCCTCCCAGACCACCTTTACCGGTTCTCAAAACCGTAAAACCGCAACTTCCTATGAGGCCACCATTACCTGTTCTCAAACCGGTGAAACGTTTAGCACCTTGTAGACCTCCTCTACATGTTTTCCCCCGGCCAAGTCTAAACGGCCAAGTAGACCTCCTCCACCGGTGTTTAGAATTGCTTGGTCATTACCTCCAGCACGTCCTTCAAGTGTTCGGCACTTCTCCAAGCCTGGTTCTCACACCAGCACATGATCCTAACCTGGTTTTCACGCCAGAAGTTGACTCTAGCCTGGTTCTCATGCCAGTAACAGACTATCACCTGGCTCTCACGCCAGCACCAGTTCCAAAGCTGGAGCCAACTCCAGCACCAACTCCAAAGCTGGTGCCCACTCCAGCACCAACTCCAAAGCTGGAGCCCACTCCAGCACCAACTCCAGAGCTGGAGCCCACTCTAGCACCTGCTTCGACGACGGGGCTGGAGCCTACATCCGCGTCGACGACAGGGCTGGGGCCCACAACAGCGTCGACGACTGGGCTGAAGCCCACACCAGCGCCGACGACGGGGCTGGAGCCCACGCCGCCCACGACTCCTGCGGCTTTCACACCGCCCACGACTCCTGCGGCTTCTACGCCGCCCACGACGACTGCGGCCTCCTCGCTGCCGACGACTACCGCGGCTTCCACGCCGCCGATGACGCCTTCTTCGGCTGAAGCACCCGGACCTGTCTCCACGGTGACGAGGATGCCGTCTGCTGCGGCTGCAGCAACCGCATCATCCTCTTCGCCTGCTGCACTCGGGCCTGCTTTGGCTGCAGTCCCCGCACCCTTGTCTGCTGCTTCCAAGCCTGCTTGGACTTCGGTGCTGAAGCGTCATCCACAACGTCGGCCACTGGTGTGGCCTCGCGAGGTCGTCCTCCTCGCAGGACGCTGCCTCCTCCATGTCGGCCGCGAATGTGGCCGTGCCCGGGTCGCCCGCCTCGCCGGGCACCTCATCCTGCAAGGTGGCCGCTGATGTGGCCTTTTCGAGGTCGCCCACCAATACTCTTTCGGCAGCGGCGTTCCATCCGCCGCTGCCACATTGCCTGTCCTCTGTGGATTCGGGAAAACGTGACCTGGCGACCCTCCGCCATTGCCTCCCTCCGCCCTCTCTTCGTCTGTGGAGTTTTTCTTGTTGTGGGGAGGGGGTTCAAGTTTTGTTTTGTTTTTGGAACATCTGGTATCTGTCTCTTTTGGGGGGGTATACTGTTGTGATCCGATGGCCGGATCATCACCATATTGTTGTTTTTGTTCCATTTTTATATCACTCTCCGGTTTGACATGCTTTGTTCCTGTTTTGTTCGTTTCCATGGTCACTCATTAAGTTCCACCTGCTAATCACGGTCCCTGCACACCTGTCGCTGTTGATTACTTCCTTATTTAAGCTTGCCCTTTCTGTTCACTCATTCTCGGATCCTAATTTGCCCACGCGCAACAGTGACGACTCTCGACCCTCATCTTTGTATATTCTCGCTAGCTTTTACGCTAAACCATTTGTTTATTCCATCTCACATGCTGAGGAATTGTTTTTCTGTTTTTGTGTGCCTTCGTGCCAGCTTAGTTGTTTACTTTTACTTCCTAGTTCTCATACTAGCGTTTTTGGTTTTGCCTTCTCTTTACGCCAGTGTTTTTGTTCCTAGCCTTTTATTATTTAATAAATACCTTATAACTTACCTTTGCTGTGTTCTGCTTCGACATATCCTCGGGAAAACAACACCGGCATTACCATGCCGAAGAAGAGTCTTCACATAAGTTCCACAATAAGTCACAGAAGTTATGGTAGAAGTATCAGTACAAGTAGAAGTACATTAGTCAAATACGGTACCAGTGCAATATCAAATAGTGTAACAGTATATACAGTACAGGAAGGAACAAATATGAAGGTGTCTACAGTTCTTTGGCAGTTGAGTCGTGACAGTAGTATGAACAAAGGTAATGGAACAGTATGACTTCTTTATACTCTTGTTTTTACATTATTTTACATGGTTTACAATCACTGAATGAAAAGTATTGTAGTCCGGTAATTACAGTGGTAAGTAAAGTGTTTTCACATTATTTTTTACATTATTTGTAGTCATTGAATGAAGAGTATTGCAGTCCGGTAATTACAGTAAAGTAAAGTAAAATTACAGTAAAATATTGTAAAGTGTTTTACAATATTTACAGTCATTGAATGAAGAGCATTGTAGTCCGGTAAATACAGTGGTAAGTAAAGTGATGTTGTGCGAGCGGTTTTGTGCAATTGTGATGAGTGTTAATCAGCGATGCAGTTGAGCAGTCTGATGGCTTGGAAAAAGAAGCTCCTCCTGAGTCTCTCCGTGTTGGCCTTCAGACTCCGGTAGCACTTGCCTGACTGAAGCAGTGAGAAGAAGCAGTTGCTTGGGTGGCTAGGGTCCCTCCCAACCCTTTTGCCCTTAGATTTACACCGCCTGGTGTAGATGTTGCAGATGGTTGGGAGCACACCTCCGATGGTGCGCTCGGCTGATCTGGCCACTCTCTGCAGTCAGGTGCGGTCGTGTGCTGTGCTATTCCCATACCAGGAGGTGATGTTTCCAGTCATGACACTCTCTGTTGTGCATGAGTAGAAGTTTCTGAGGATCTTGTGGTTTAGCTTAAACTTCCTCAGTCTGCTGAGGAAGTACAGACGCTGTTGTGCCTTTTTCACCACTTTGTCAGGTCTTCTGATATTGTCACTCCAAGGTATTTGAAGTTGGTCACTCTCTCGACCGGCGTCCCTTCTATGCTAAGAGGACTGTAGTTCCTTGCCTCCCGTGTCCTAAAATCCACTATGATCTCCTTGGTCTTGCTGACATTCAGGGCGAGGTGGTTCTCCTGACACCACAGTACCAGTTTCTTCACTTCACTCAGGTAAACCGTCTCATCGTTTCTGGAGATCAGGCCCACCACAGCTGTGTTGTTAGCAAATTTCACAATGGAGTTGGTGGTGTTTTTAGCCACAGAGTCATGTGTGGAGAGTGAATAGAGGAGGGGGCTCAGAACACAGCCCTGGGGGGCACCGGTGTTGAGGATAATAGGTGATGAGGTGCAGTTCCCTGCTCTCACCACTTGTGGTCTGCCTGTCAGAAAGTCTAGGACCCTCTGACAGAGGGTTGAGTTCAAGCCCAGGTCCTTGAGCTTGATGACAAGTTTGGATGGGACTATGGTGTTGAATGCTGAACTGTAGCCTATGAACAGCATTCTCACATAGTTCCCCTGCCTTTTGTCCAGGTGTTGTGGCGGTATGGAATACATGCGGACTGGACATTGGCCAAGAGTTGGTTGGCGGCCGAGAGTGGAGTCAGCTCTCTTGGTTGCTTTGGTGGGTCTGTTCCTGTCTCTGGCCATACTCTCTCCACCCCAGCAGACGATGGCGTGGAACACCGCAGAGGCCACCACAGTGTATATGTTTCTTTTACTTATTATTCATTGCTGTATGTAGAAGTGGCTGGTTGTATCAGCTCCGCTGCTTTGATGTCTTTCATGTCCTTTGTTTTCTTTGATGTTTGATGTTTCCCTCTTACACACATGTAAAAGGGATGTGTACTATGGCTATGAATAGTTTTTTTTCCCTTGGCCTCAGTCTGGACCCCCTCTCCAGAGGAGGTCCAGGCTTAGACCGATTTTTTTATTTTATTTTATTGTATTTTAATCTTTTTTTCTCCCATTCCCCCCCTTGTTTACCTGTATCTCACCTTTTTTGTGAGGAGCGCCGGAAGTCGGCAGACCCGTCAGCGATCCTGTTCTGTTTCCCTGTAATGTTTGTCTGATCTTGAATGGGATTGTGCTGAAAATGTTAATTTTCCTGAAGGAACTCTCCTGAAGGAACTCTCCTGACAGAATAAAATAAGTACTATCTATCTGTCTATCTATCCATCTACATGTGCGATTGCATCGTCAGTTTACCTGCCACAAGCTTGGCACACCTATTTTTGGGCAGTTTCGCCTATTTTTTTTTTTTTTGCATCACCTTTCAAGCTCCATCGGCCTTGATGAGAAGTGTTGGTTTTCATCCAGGATGTCTTTGTACATGGCTGCATTCTTCTTGACCTCCATCCTGACTATTCTCCCAGTTCCTGCCGCTACAGAACATCCCCACAGCATGATGCTGCTACCGCCATGCTTCACTGTAGGGATGATATTGGCCTGGTGAAAAGTGGTGCCTGGTTTCCTCCAAACCTGACGCCCGGCAATCACGCCAAAGAGTTCAATATTTGTCTCATCAGACCAGAGAATTTTATGAATTTAGTTTCTCACGGTGTGAGAGTCTTTGAGGTGCATTTTGGCAAACTTTTTACGAATTAATGGCTTCTGTCTGGAAACTCTACCATACAGGCCTGATTGGTGCATTGCTGTAGGGATGGTTGTCCTTCTGGAAGGTTCTCGTCTCTCCACAGAAGAATGCTGTACCTCTGACAGAGTGACAATTGGATTATGTGTCACCTCGCTGACGAGACTAAGATGAATGCAGAAATGTACAGACATCTGGATGAAAACCACCGCTTCCCATCCAACCAGATGAAGCTGGAGAGGTGCTGCAAAAATAAATGAGCGAAACTGCCCAAACTTAGGTGTGCCAAGCTTGTGGCATCGTACTCAAAATGACTTGAGGCGGTATTTGCTGCCGAAGGTGCATCAACACAGTATTGAGGAAAGGCTGTGAAAATGTATGGTCATCCATCCATCCATTTTCTACCGCTTGCCCCTTTTGGGGTCGCGGGGGGTACTGGAGCCTTTCTCAGCTGCATTCGGGCAGAAGGCGGCGTACACCCTGACAAGTCGCTACCTTATCGCAGGGCCAACACAGATAGACAGACAACATTCACACTCACATTCACACACTAGGGCAAATTTAGTGTTGCCAATGTGCATGTTTTTGAAGGTGGGAGGAAGCCGGAGTACCCGGAGGGAACCCGAGCAGTCATAGACAACATGCAAACTCCTCACAGAAAGATCCTGAGCCCAGGTTTGAACTCTGGACTACTCAGGACCCTTGATAGTAACGCACATGCACTAAACCCTGAGCCACCATGCTGCCCTATTTATGGGCATGTGATGTTTTTTTTATTTCTGATAAATTTGCTAAATAAAAACTTGTCACATTATCATTAAGGCATATCGTGTTTAGGATCTTGAGGACAAAAATGAATTTACTCCGTTTTGGAATAAGGCTGTAACATAACGAAATGTGAAAAAAGTGACGCTATGAATACTTGCGAGATACACTGTAAGCAGTGTAGTTTTCTAACTCATTTTATTACTCTTTATGACTCCTAAAATGTGTTTTCTTGTACTACGTCACTATCCACACCATCTATTTGTATTTCGGTTTGAGTATATATTTTAGTGTTTTTCGGAATAATATGAGTTAGGTTTTACATACATTTACGATAATCTGTTTTTATCAAACAGTCTTTAGTTTGTTTATTTTGACCATATTAGCTTTCATGACTTCCTGTGTGTTTTCCACTATGTAGAATGTTGTACTGTCATCTGCAAATCTTTTTCTTCTCCTTGCTGCTGGGTCAAATGCAGAGGATAATTTCACCACACTTAGTGTGTGTGACTATCATTGGGACTTTAACTTTACTTCTAAATGGGAACGCACGTTTCCAAAACGAATGATGCTGTACGCTGCAGATCCACAAGACTCCCATACAGGTTTTTTGTTCCAATATCTCTGGTTGTGGTCTCTGTGTGTTGTTCTAGTGGCATTCCTGCAACATATGTTCTGTTGTCATGCTGCTTGTCTGACATGGGCAATGTTCTGATGGGTCAATCTTGAACTTTGGATATACAGTATGTAAGTGGTTATCAACCTTCTTTTAGTGATGTACCCCCTGTGAAAATGTTTTAAATTCAAGTACCCCCTAATCAGAGCAAAGCATTTTTGGTTAAAAAAAAAAGGGATAAAGAAGTAAAATACAAACCTATTTAATCAGTTTCTGATTTATGAAATTGTATAACAGTGCAAAATATTGCTCATATGTAGTGGTCTTTCTTGAAATATTTGGAAAAAAAGATAAAAATAACTAAAAACTTGTTGAAAAATAAACAAGTGATTCAATTACAAAAAAAGATTTCTACGCATAGAAGTAATCATCAATTTAAAGTGCCCTCTTTGGGGATTGCAATGGAGATCCATCTGGATTCATGAACTTAATTCTAAACATTTCTTCACCAAAAAAAGAAATCTTTAACATCAATACTTATGGAACATGTCCACAAAAAATCTAGCTGTCAACACTAAATTTTGCATTGTTGCATTTCTTTTCACAGTTTACGAACTTACATTCCTATTTTGTTGAAGTATTATTCAATAAATATATTTATAAAGGTTTTTTGAATTGTTGCTATTTTTCAATAAATATATTTATAAATGATTTTTGAATTGTTGCTATTTTTAGAATATTTAAAAAAAATCTCACGTACCCCTTGGCATACCTTCATGTACCCCCAGGGGTACGCGTACCCCCATTTGAGAACCACTGCGGTATGTGATGATTTAATCGGCTGTGCCCTTTTCGTAGTCTGCAAATTATATTAGCGACATTGCAGATGTCCTTGGTGTATGAATTGAATAATTTTGGTCACAGAACGGACCCCCGATGTAGACCACAAGATTTATTTAAGAACACTGATTTGTGCACATATTGTTTTCTGTTTTAGTGACTTTTACCCAGTTCAAAAGCACTTCTTATGATGCGCTGTTATTGACTGTATGAAATACTTTTGATAGATCCATAAATACTGCAGCTGCACGTTGTTTACAGTAATTGAACAGCAATGCCTTCACTTATTTCAATTAGTGCCATCACTGTTGGGATATTTTCTCTGTATCCATAATGGCTGACAGTAATTTTTGTGTTTATACATGTATCTAATCTGCTTTTAAATGTTTTTTCAACAAATTTAAGAGAGTGGGAGTAATGAAACCGGTCTGTTGTGTTCTATTCAGGTGTCGTCACGTATCAGATCTGGCTGCTGGTTTCTCAACGTGTCGTCCAGTTTTTCTTCAATCCACACTGGAGTTTCCGTTCAGCCAAGCCCAGACTGAGCTCCAACATAAGGCGGGACAAGGACGCATTACCCCCTGTGGAGCAGGTAGAGTCACATGTTTGCTTTCATCACGTCTATAATTATCTATAACAAACACGACAGCAATGGATGTGGAAAAAATCTCTTTTCCATCAGCATTTCCAGGAACTGATAATGCAAATACTTTGTCCAATTACAAACCCCGTTTCCATATGAGTTGGGAAATTGTGTTAGGTGTAAATATAAACTGAATACAATGATTTGCAAATCATTTTTAACCCATATTCAGTTGAATATGTTACAAAGACAACATATTTGATGTTAAAACTGATAAACATTTTTTTTGTTGCAAATAATCATTAACTTTAGAATTTGATGCCAGCAACACGTGACAAAGAATTTGGGAAAGGTGGCAATAAATAATGATAAAGTTGAGGGATGCTCATCAAACACTTATTTGGAACATCCCACAGGTGTGCAGGCTAATTGGGAAAAGGTGGGTGCCATGATTGGGTATAAAAGCAGCTTCCATGAAATGCTAAGTAATTCACAAACAAGGATGGGGCGAGGGTCACCAATTTGTAAGCAAATTGTCGAACAGTTTTAGAACAACATTTCTCAACGAGCTATTGCAAGGAATTTAGGGATTTTGCCATCTACGGTCCGTAAAATCATCAAAACGTTCAGAAAATCTGGAGAAATCACTGCACGTAAGCGATATTACGGACCTTTGATCCCTCAGGCGGTACTGCATCAAAAACCGCCATCCGTGTGTAAAGGATATCACCACATGGGCTCAGGAACACTTCATAAAACCACTGTCAGTAACTACAGTTGGTCGCTGCATCTGTAAATGCAAGTTAAAACTCTACTATGCAAAGCGAAAGCCATTTATCAACAACACCCAGGAACGCCGCCGGCTTCGCTGGGCCCGAGCTCATCTAAGATGGACTGATGCAAAGTGGAAAAGTGTTCTGTGGTCTGATGAGTCCATTATTCAAATTATATTTGGAAACTCTGGACATGGTGTCCTCCGGAACAAAGAGGAAAATAACCATCCGGATTGTTATAGGCGTAAAGTTCTAAAGCCAGCATCTGTGATGGTATGGGGGTGTATTAGTGCCCAAGGCATGGGTAACTGGCATCTGTGAAGGCACCATTAATGCTGAATGGTCCATACAGGTTTTGGAGCAATATATGTTGTCATCCAAGCAACGTTATCATGGACGCCCCTGCTTATTTAAGCAAAACAATGCCAAGCCACGAGTTACAACAGCGTGGCTTCATAGTAAAAGAGTGCGGGTACTTTCCTGGCCCGCCTGCAGTCCAGACATGTCCCCCATCGAAAATGTGCGGCGCATTATGAAGCGCAAAATACAACAGCGGAGACCCCGGACTGTTGAACAACTTAAGCTGTACATCAAGCAAGAATGGTAAAGAATTCCACTTTCAAAGCTTCAACAATTAGTTTCTTCAGTTCCCAAACGTTTATTGAGTGTTGTTTAAAGAAAAGGTGATGTAACACAGTGGTTAACATGCCCTTTTCCAACTATTTTGCCACGTGTTGCAGCCATGAAATTCTAAGTTAATTATTATTTGCACAAAAAAAAATGTTTATGAGTTTGAACATCAAATATCTTGTCTTTGTAGTGCATTGAATTGAATATGGGTTGAAAAGGATTTTCAAATCATTGTATTCCGTTTATATTTACATCTAACACAATTTCTCAACTCAGATGGAAACGGGTTTTGTAAAATAACTGTTGTGTTCCTCACAATCAATGTATTTTGTTTGTAATGGTTTATACATTTGCAGTATGTTTTATTTACAATAAGGAATGTATGACAAGTAACTACAACATACTATTTATATTTATTTATGATAAATACTTTTACAGTTTGATATGACTGAGTTTGCAAATGATAGAGTCCATGCTTATCTGTCATCTAGCAGAACAATACGCTGATAAGAGTGATGCTGCTTGATCTTGTCTTCAGCTATCAGCTGGTGTAATGTGAGTGATCAGCCACTGGACGTCACTGCCTGCGGCTACAAACAAGGAGTCACCAAGAAGGCTCTGGGCACAGCTCAAGCTCGGTAAACACACTCATAAACAGTATCCAGTTCAGTTCAGTTTGTTTAAAAACAACCCCGGTTGGTCAAAGTGCTGTACAGACATAAGAAAAGGGGCACATTGATTGATTGATTGAAACTTTTATTAGTAGATTGCACAGTTCAGTACATATTCCGTCCAATTGACCACTAAATGGTAACACCTGAATAAGTTTTTCAACTTGTTCAAGTCGGGATCCACGTAAATCAATTCCTAGTGTCACATTTACATTGTAACACGGAAGGATGAATAAAATACAGTAGTGAAATATACCTTCAGAGAAGTGCAGAATATATCCACTCAAATACTAAAATGTAATAAATAAATAAAAAGGATAAAACAAGAAGTAAAAAAAAACAAGAAAAATAACATGATTTGAATGCCAGGGAGTAAAAATATGTTTTAGCCTAGATTTAAATTGGCTCAGAGACTGGGATGACCTAATAGATGATGGAAGGTTGTTACGTAGTCTGGGCCCTGCCACTGAAAAGGCCCGATGTCTTCTCGTTTTTAGCCTGTTTTTTGGGCCAGCGAGGAGGAGCTGGTCTGAAGACCTCAGGGTCCTGCTAGGACAGGGGTCGGCAACCTTTACCACTCAAAGAGCCATTTCACAAAATGAGGAAGACAATGGGAGCCGCAACTATTCTCGCCAATATCTGCTGGTGGTCACCCAGATGACAAGAATAAGGGCATGCTATGAAGCCAATACCTTAAACACCTTCTACAACATGTACAAACTGCTTGCCAGTCCAGCAGCATGTTGTGAGAGGCTTCCGCAGATGCACGCACACGATTTGAAGGCATACTGGGTGACACAGAGTACACTGACGGTTGTGATATGAACAACTTTAACACTCTTACTAATATGCGCCACACTGTGGAGCCACACCAAACAAGAATGACAAACACATTTCGGGAGAAAATCCTCACAGTAACACAACATAAACGCAACACAACAAATACCCAGAATCCTTTGCATCCATGAAAATTCCTGACTATGTTATACACCCCGCGAGCACTAAATCCCGCCCACCTTAACCACGCAGGGAGGGAGGGGGCTTTGGTGCTCGCGGGGTGTATAATATAGTCAGGAATTGTCATGGATGCAAATAATTCTGGGTATTTGTTGTGTTGCGTTTATGTTGTGTTACCATGAGGATTTTCTCCCGAAATGTGTTTGTCATTCTTCTTTTGTGTGGGTTCACAATGTGGCGCATATTAGTAGGAGTATTAAAGTTGTTTATATCACAACCGTCAGTGTACTCTGTGTCACCCAGTATGCCTTGAAATCTCATATATGTGCCGATTGAAGCAGCAAAATGCATGCGTCCGGTCGGCATGCAAATAGCATTTAGTGAATGGTGGGCGTGATGACGTTCAAGAGGACGTTAAGAGTAATATCATCACGGCCCACCCTTAATATTGTAGTCCGAGTGAAAATTGGAGAACGTTGACTCCGGGTGATGTCCGGGAGAGGCATTGAATTCCGGAATCTCTCTGCAACAATCTGGGGGGTCGGCGATTGTGCAGCTGAGCCGCATCAGAGTTGCCAAAGAGCCGCATGCGGCTCCGGAGCCGCGGGTTGCCGACCCCTGTGCTAGGAGAATAAGGCTGCAGCAGTTCAATGAGATAAGCGGGGCTTCTTGGAGTAGGCATTTAAAAACAATTAAAATAATTTTTAAATTAACTCTAAAATTAACTGGTAGCCAATGAAGGGAAGCCAGTACAGGGGTAATTTTCTCACGTCGTTTGGTTTTGGGTAAAAGATGAGCAGCAGAGTTCTGCAAGCGATGCAGCCGCTAGAGCAGACCTGGGCAAATTAAGACCCGGGGGCCACATGCGGCCCGTTGAGCTTTTCTATCTGGCCCGCCGGACAATCCCAAATAATTTTTTTAAAACTTTAAGATGGAAAGTGTAGCTGTCATTATGATGTGCAGTCTTGTTTTCTAACAACCGTAAGTCTTGAACTATACAAAGTATTCCATTGGTTAAAATCTGCGCTTATGAATGATATACCAGTTACTATGGTCATCTAATTAGTAACTTTGGTAATGTAAGTCACAGCAGCTCAGACGAGGCATCAAGCAGTGTGGGTTGGGAGCGTTTCCACAGACAACGGAAGGAGATTTTCACAACAAAGTTCTAAAGCTTAGTGATGTATCTGATATATCAGATTGTAGGTGGGTTTATTTTGTGGTCTTCATGTTCATATTTCACTGTTTGTTGCATTTTTGTTGCGTTTCACTTGATTGTACAATGTGTCGATCGAAAGGGGGTGTGACGTTCATATTTTGTCAATATTCAGTGTTTTATCCATAGAAAATTGTAAAATTCCATTGTGTTTTTTATGGCGGTCTGTCATAACGCTTTTAGCATTCAATCAGACATTGTTGTGAGGTTTTGTATTAGTTTTCAGAAAAATAGATATGCTGGCCCCCAGACACATTTTTTTCTCTAAATGTGGCCCCCCGAGTCAAAATATTTGCCCAAGCCTGCGCTACAGAGAGCCCTGATCCAGGCCTACTTACAAAGAATTACAGTAATCCAGGCGTGACAACACTAATGCATGAATAGCTTTTTCAAAGTCAGCCTGTGGAAGATATTGTTTTATTTTTGCAAGGAGTCATAGCTTAAAGAAGCTAAATTCTATGACAGAGCTAATTTGTTTATCCAGTTTAAGCAAGCTGTCAAAAAATAACTCCAAGGCTCCTTACTGATTCGTGGTAATATGAGGACCATCCATCCATCCATCCATCATCTTCCGCTTATCCGAGGTCGGGTCGCGGGGGCAGCAGCCTAAGCAGGGAAGCCCAGACTTCCCCATCTCCAGCAACTTCGTCTAGCTCTTCCCGGGGGATCCCGAGGCGTTCCCAGGCCAGCCGGGAGACATAGTCTTTCCAACGTGTCCTGGGTCTTCCCCGTGGCCTCCTACCAGCTGGACGTGCCCTAAACACATCCCTAGGGAGGCGTTCGGGTGGCATCCTGACCAGATGCCCGAACCACCTCATCTGGCTCCTCTCGATGTGGAGGAGCAGCGGCTTTACGTTGAGCTCCTCCCGGATGGCAGAGCTTCTCACCCTATCTCTAAGGGAGAGCCCCGCCACCCGGCGGAGGAAACTCATTTCGGCCGCTTGTACCCGTGATCTTATCCTTTCGGTCATGACCCAAAGCTCATGACCATAGGTGAGGATGGGAACGTAGATCGACCGGTAAATTGAGAGCTTTGCCTTCCGGCTCAGCTCCTTCTTCACCACAACGGATCGATACAACGTCCGCATTACTGAAGACGCCGCACCGATCCGCCTGTCGATCTCACGATCCACTCTTCCCCCACTCGTGAACAAGACTCCTAGGTACTTGAACTCCTCCACTTGGGGCAGGGTCTCCTCCCCAACCCGGAGATGGCACTCCACCCTTTTCCGGGCGAGAACCATGGACTCGGACTTGGAGGTGCTGATTCTCATTCCGGTCGCTTCACACTCGGCTGCGAACCGATCCAGTGAGAGCTGAAGATCCCGGCCAGATGAAGCCATCAGGACTACATCATCTGCAAAAAGCAGAGACCTAATCCCGTGGCCACCAAACCGGAACCCCTCAACGCCTTGACTGCGCCTAGAAATTCTGTCCATAAAAGTTATGAACAGAATCGGTGACAAAGGACAGCCTTGGCGGAGTCCAACCTTCACTGGAAACGTGTCCGACTTACTGCCAGCAATGCGGACCAAGCTCTGACACTGATCATACAGGGAGCGGACTGCCACAATAAGACATTCCGATACCCCATACTCTCTGAGCACTCCCCACAGGACTTCCCGAGGGACACGGTCGAATGCCTTCTCCAAGTCCACAAAGCACATGTAGACTGGTTGGGCAAACTCCCATGCACCCTCAAGAACCCTGCCGAGAGTATAGAGCTGGTCCACAGTTCCACGACCAGGACGAAAACCACACTGTTCCTCCTGAATCCGAGGTTCGACTATCCGGCGAAGCCTCCTCTCCAGTACACCTGAATAAACCTTACCGGGAAGGCTGAGGAGTGTGATCCCACGATAGTTGGAACACACCCTCCGGTCCCCCTTCTTAAAGAGAGGGACCACCACCCCGGTCTGCCAATCCAGAGGTACCGCCCCCGATGTCCACGCGATGCTGCAGAGTCTTGTCAACCAAGACAGCCCCACAGCATCCAGAGCCTTAAGGAACTCCGGGCGGATCTCATCCACCCCCGGGGCCTTGCCGCCGAGGAGCTTTTTAACTACCTCAGCGACCTCAGCCCCAGAAATAGGAGAGTCCACTACAGATTCCCCAGGCACCGCTTCCTCAAAGAAAGACGTGTTGGTGGGATTGAGGAGGTCTTCGAAGTATTCCCTCCACCGATCCACAACATCCGCAGTCGAAGTCAGCAGAACACCATCCGCACCATACACGGTGTTGATAGTGCACTGCTTCCCCTTCCTGAGGCGCCGTATGGTGGTCCAGAATCGCTTCGAAGCCGTCCGGAAGTCGTTTTCCATGGCTTCCCCGAACTCTTCCCATGTCCGAGTTTTTGCCTCCGCGACCGCTAAAGCTGCACACCGCTTGGCCCGTCGGTACCCGTCCACTGCCTCCGGAGTCCTATGAGCCAAAAGAACCCGATAAGACTCCTTCTTCAGCTTGACGGCATCCCTCACTGCTGGTGTCCACCAACGGGTTCTGGGATTTCCGCCACGACAGGCACCAACAACCTTGCGGCCACAGCTCCAATCAGCCGCCTCGACAATAGAGGTTCGGAACATGGTCCACTCGGACTCAATGTCCCGCACCTCCCTCGTGACATGTTCAAAGTTCTCCCGGAGGTGTGAATTCAAACTCTCTCTGACAGGAGACTCTGCCAGACGTTCCCAGCAGACCCTCACAATGCGCTTGGGCCTGCCAGGTCTGTCCGGCATCCTCCCCCACCATCGCAGCCAACTCACCACCAGGTGGTGATCGGTAGAAAGCTCCGCCCCTCTCTTCACCCGAGTGTCCAAAACATAAGGCCGCAAATCCGATGACACAACTACAAAGTCGATCATGGAACTGCGGCCTAGGGTGTCCTGGTGCCAAGTGCACATATGGACACCCTTATGTTTGAACATGGTGTTTGTTATCGACAAACTGTGACGAGCACAAAAGTCCAATAACAAAACACCACTCGGGTTTAGATCCGGGCGACCATTCTTCCCAATCACGCCTCTCCAGGTTTCACTGTCGTTGCCAACATGAGCGTTGAAGTCTCCCAGTAGGACAAGGGAATCACCCGGAGGAGCACTTTCCAGTACTCCCTCGAGTGTACCCAAAAAGGGTGGGTATTCTGAACTGCTGTTTGGTGCGTAAGCACAAACAACAGTCAGAACCCGTCCCCCCACCCGAAGGCGAAGGGAAGCTACCCTCTCGTCCACTGGGTTGAACTCAAACGTACAGGCTTTGAGCCGGGGGGAAACCAGAATTGCCACCCCAGCCCGTCGCCTCTCACTGCCGGCAACGCCAGAGTGGAAGAGGGTCCAGTCCCTCTCGAGAGAACTGGTTCCAGAGCCCTTGCTGTGCGTCGAGGTGAGTCCGACTATATCCAGCCGGAACTTCTCTACCTCGCGCACTAGCTCAGGCTCCTTCCCCCCCAGTGAGGTGACGTTCCACGTCCCAAGAGCTAGCTTCTGTAGCCGAGGATCGGACCGCCAAGTGCCCTGCCTTCGGCTGCCGCCCAGCTCACAATGCACCCGACCTCTATGGCCCCTCCTATGAGTGGTGAGCCCATTGGAGGGATGACCCACGTTGCCTCTTCGGGCTGTGCCCGGCCGGGCCCCATGGTAACAGGCCCGACCACCAGGCGCTCGCCATCGTGCCCCAACTCCGGGCCTGGCTCCAGAGCGGGGCCCCGGTGACCCACGTCCGGGCGAGGGAAATCTGGGTTCATTTCGTTGTAATTCCATAGAAGTCTTTGAGCTGCTCTTTGTCTGATCACTCACCTAGGACCTGTTTGTCTTGGGAGACCCTACCAGGGGGCATGAAAACCCCCAGACAACATAGCTCCTAGGATCATTGGGACACGCAAACTCCTCTACAACGGTAAGGTAGCAGCTCAGAGAGGAGAATATGAGGACCAATAGCACTGTAATTTTCTTGCAGCGGGTTAGGTTGATTGGCAACACTAAATTTGCCCTAGTGTGTGAATGTGAGTGTGAATGTTGTCTGTCTATCTGTGTTGGCCCTGCGATGAGGTGGCGACTTGTCCAGGGTGTACACCGCCTCCCGCCCGATTGTAGCTGAGATGGGCGCCAGCGCCCCCCGCGACTCCAAAAGGGAATAAGCGGTACAAAATGGATGGATGGATGGATGGGTTCGTTTGACCAAATGCGACAATTTCTGTTTTATTTTTGTTTAAGTATAAAAAATTTGCCCCCAACCATTCCTGTACATTATGCAAAGTTCTGCGGAGTAGTCATCGCAACCTATATCGCAACAAATATGGATATAATCTGCAAAACAATGAAAAGAGAAATTGTGCTTTTTAAAAACAGCACCCAGTGCTGTTTTTAAAAAGTGCAGCCCTTTGAGACACTTGTGATTTAGGGCTATATAAATAAACATTGATTGATTGATTGATTGATTGATTGATTGACCCAGGGGAAGCATGTATAAAGAAAAGTGGACTGGCGCTAAAATTGTATCGTATTGATTATTATTGATGAATTATGATTTCAAATTATGTCCAATGATGTTTTTGTGTGTTCAGGTCTGCTTTGTGCAAACTGGAGCTTTTCCATTCCTTTCTGTCTTTGGTGTCTGACACTGATGATGCAGCACTTCCTGACTCTCTCAGGTAACAAACAATGATCACTTTTTAAAACATAATTTGTCAACACTTCGTATGTTTTAATAGTATCACTTTTAGTACTACCGATTTTCCATTCCATTCCATTCTATTGCTACTACTACTACTAGAAATGTGAAACTATGCAGAGACAGAAATTACAAGTTGTGTGAACGCGATAAGGCTATTTAGTTTTTATCATAAAATCGCAAGTACCGCATTTTTTGGAGTATAAATCGCTCCGGAGTATAAGTCGCACCTGCCGAAAATGCATAATGAAGAAGGAAAAAAAACATATATATGTCGCACTGGAGTATAAGTCGCATTTTGGGAGGAAATTGATTTGATAAAACCCAACAGCAAGAATAGACATTTGAAAGGCAATTTAAAATAAATAAAAAATTGTGAACAACAGGCTGAATAATTGTACGTTATTTGAGGCATAAATAACCAAATGAGAAGGTGCCTGGTATGTTAACATAACATATTATGGTAAGAGTCATTCAAATAACTATAACATATAGAACATGCTATACATTTATCAAACAATCTGTCACTCCTAATCGCTAAATCCCATGAATTCTTATACGTCTAGTCTCTTACGTGAATGAGCTAAATAATATTATTTGATATTTTACGGTAATCAATCAATCAATGATTATTTATATAGCCCTAAATCACTAGTGTCTCAAAGGGCTGCACAAACCACAACACAAACCACTACGACATCCTCGGTAGGCCCACATAAGGGCAAGGAAAACTCACACCCAGTGGGACGTCGGTGACAATGATGACTATGAGAAACCTTGGAGAGGACCGCATATGTGGGCAACCCCCCCCCCCTTCTAGGGAAATCGAAAGCAATGAATGTTGAGCGGGTCTAACATGATACTGTGAAAGTTCCAGTCCACAGCGGATCCAACACAGCAGAGAGAGTCCCGTCCACAGTGGAGCCAGCAGGAAACCATCCCAGGAATTCTGGAGAAATCCGGGAACTGTTTTGAATTTCGAAAACAGGTCATTTAGATTGCCAGGATAGTGGAATATTTTGAAGTTGGAACAGTTTCAATCAGATGAAAAATGTGGGGGTTGTGGAACGTTGAAGAATGTCCCATTGATTTCAGTTGGCATTCCACCAAAATTTAAGAATTTCGGGAAAAGCGGGAATTTTTTGGGAAATGGTGAATACGTTTGATGGTCTGAATGAGTTGATGTTGGAATTTTTCAAATTAATCGAGAAATGGTAAAATAGTAACATGTTGAATTGGAAATGTGTTAATAATTTCACACATAAGTCGCCCCTGTGTATAAGTCGCACCCCTGGCCAAACCATGAAAAAAACTGCGACTTATAGTCCGAAAATTACAGTAATATGCTACTACTATAATTACTGCTATAATACTATGACTATTATTACTACTATTACTACTACTACTAGTAGTACAACTACTTATACTATTATTACTTATATTATTATTACTACTACTAAAGGTTAAGCCATGAAAAAACAGAGATAACAAGATGTGTGGACAAGACGTCGACATGCAGAGTAGAGCGCCTTTGTAGACATAAAATGTGGTAGCCAAAGGAAAGATTTCTATGTCAAATGTTCCGTTTATGTTGATATGCGTTGTAGTCTTGTTGCCTTCATCATCGTCACTGAGCAGCAACATAAAAATATTTAGGAGTGATAGTTGACGAAGAGCTACATTTTCACCAACATATGTCATTTGCTGTATCCAAGGCATACCAGATTTTAGGAATGTTTAAAAGTACCTTCATACTAATATCAGCTGAAATGCTACCAATCCTATTTTCCACCGTAGTAAGACCCAACCTGGAGTATGGTAATGTGCTGTGGAATCAGAGATACAAACTGGATGCAGATAAGCTGTAAAGCAGGGGTGTCCAAACCACATCTTCAATATCGCTAGGGGGAAAACGGTACCAGTTCAATTTCAATTATCGGTCTTGCGGGGTGATTTAATGTTAAATTTAAATATCCAGGGGTCTGACAGCTGACAAATTGTCACTATATTGTGGATATTGTTAGAAATTCAGGTCAGTGACCATGATGCCTACTTTCTTGACATCAGAAACACAGCATTTACTTATATAACCCTACCCAAACAACCTCTCCTAGTCATTGTTTTGAAAAACTAATTCAACCAGCACAAAAAGTCAACACACATGGTCACACAACACAACCTGATCACTAAACATTGTGGATATTATGAAAAATTCGAAATTACACCCATTTAAATCCATTGCAAGGCATGATGGGAAAATGCAAAACACTCCCTCCTCACTCATCCATGTTTGACTTTAAGCTGCTTAATATTTCTGATTGATTACAAATCTTTAAAGACGTCGTCACCAAAGTAAACAAAGTAGGAGTTGAACTTTCACATACTTTAATATTCAATTATAATAATTATTAATTATGTGGGAGTCGATATAGTGAGGCGAGAGAACAGTAATTCTGAGCCGGTGAGTTTATTATCAGACTTCCTTCCACAAAAACAACCCTTTTCACCCGGAAGTGTGTCCCCCTTATATCTGGTCACATCCAACCTATCCACTAATCCCCAATCTGGTGATGAGAACATTTAGTTGCCCCTACACAGCCAAACCACCAAATTAGTTTTTTTAGGTGGTCTAATAGGCGACTACTCTTTCCACATTTTTCAACCAACTTCGAATGTTCATCCATCCATTGTCTACTGCTTGTCCCTTTCAGGGCCCCGGGGGGTTGATGGAGCCTATCTCTGCTCCATTCGGGCGGAAGGCAGGGTACACCCTGGACAAGTCTCTACCTCATCGCAGACTTCAAATGTTCCACCGTCAAAAGATTCCTCTTTATCAGGACAAAAAAATGAAGTTGTTTTATGAACTGGAAAAATTCCCGATTTTCCAGAAATTCCAGGAATTCCATAATACCATTTCTCAATTCAACATGTTACTACTTCAACATTTCTCGATTGATTTGAAATATTCCAACATCAACTCATTCAGACCATCAAACTTATTTACCATTTCCCAGAAAATTCCCGCTTTTCCTGAAATTCCAAAATTTTGGTGGAATTCCAACTGAAATCAATGAGACATTCTTCAACGTTCCACAACTCCCACATTTTTCATCTGATTCAAACTGTTCCAACTTCAAAATATTCCACCATCCTGGAAATTTGAAATACCTTTTTTCGAAATTCAAAAAAATTCCAGGATTTTTCAGTATTCCTGGTTTTCCAAAACCCTTATTTCACCCTTTTTTCTGGTTCCTACTCCACCCACATTTTTCAACACTTTTCATCCATTTCCCCAACAAAAAATTATTCTTAATCAGGACAAAAGACAATTTTTTTTTTTTAACTGGAAAAATTCTCGGTTTTCCATAAATTCCAGGAATTCAGTATTACCATTTCGTACCTGGGGATAGGTTGATTGGCAACACTAAATTGTCCCTAATGTGTGAATGTTGTGTGTCTATCTGTGTTGGCCCTGTGATGAAGTGACTGCTTGTCCAGGGTATACACCGCCTTCCACCCGAATGTAGCTAAGATAAGCTCCAGCACCCCCCGCAACCCAAAAGGGATAAGCGGTAGAAAAAGGATGAATGGATGGATAATAGGACATCCATAGCGGCTACTCTGCACAGTATCCATAGGCACAGACAATGTTGCCCTTGGGGGGCCGACCTCGACGCCGGCAAGCCTGGGTCGAAACAGCGGGCAACCAGACCATCCGTCAAAAGACGTAACCGGGTCTAAAACAGATGCAGGCAGTCGGCCCCGATGAAGTGGGAGTGGAGATAGCATCACGCTAGGGTTGGGCGAAATGGCCTTTTTTTAATATCTCAATATTTTTAGGCCACATCGCGATACACGATATATATATCAATATTTTGCCTTAGCCTTGAATTAACACTTGATGCATATAATCACACCAGTATGATAATTATATGTGTCTACATTAAAACATTCTTGTTCATACTGCATATAATATATGCTCATTTTAAACTTTCATGCAGAGAGGGAAATCACAACTAAGTCAATTGACCAAAACTGTATTTATTAACAGTTAATAAGCAGTGGCACAAACATTCAAATTAACACTAAATTAAAGTGCACTTTTTGTACAGAACGCCACTACAATAGTTTAAAACAAATAAAGTGCACTTTTGTGCATGATGTCACACAAGATATTTCAATAACTGTCAAATAAAAATGATCTGCATAATAGGAAATCAAATAGTGTATGTCCTACGCCATGTGGTAGGTTACTGCAGACATTATCTCCTTTTGTTCTTGACTAGTTTTGTCATACGGTGTTGTTTTGGAAATGTTTACCTTAGCATTTTGATGGTCTGGGCCCGAATGGAGATGTTGACATGCGGAGTAACCACTCTTCATTCTGTAGCAGGTGACTTTTCAAATGATGCTACATATTAGCAGTAATGCTACTTTTTATAGTAACACTTTTGCCCCACACTTGACAAATTACGGTTGTCTGTTCGACATATTCCCGCTTGAAGCCAAACCACCGCCAGACGATGGACCCCCTGCTGTTTTTCTTGGGAATTATTCCTTCCTTCATTTGTTACCAGATTCGCACCTTCTTTCTCTCGTATTACCACTCGCACGGCTCCGCTAGCATCACAGCTAACGTTACCCATGCTGCTACCTCTCTGCTCCGCGAGGGCGTATACGTATGTGGCGTATGATGTGACGTATGTAAGAAGGTGGGCTTGCTTTCTGTGAGGAGACACAAGAAGGAGTGGAACAAGCCTGTAGTGTAATGCCAGCAGCTAAAAGCAACTGCGTGAGACCATATACTCGAATATCATGATATAGTCATTTTCTATATTGCACAGAGACAAACCCGCGATATATCGTGTATATCAATATATCGCCCAGCCCTACGTCACGCCGTCCGGGTCCTGATGGGCAGGCTTTATCCGATCGGCAGTAACCCACTCGTGCGGACCGCCCAAATGTACGACAAAGGTCTTGAGCCCTGCTTTCACCACTTAAAAGGGACCGTCGTAAGGAGGTTGGAGTAGACGGAGGAACACAAACTTTTCCGCCAGGAGGTCTTTGGGCATACGGAATCTAGGCAAACAGTGATGTATGGGGACAGGCAACACTGCCTTGGTGGCTCCCTGAGCAGTGGGGCGATGGGCCATTTTGGTCCATTGACCAGGAAGTCGCCTGGCACCCTCAGAGTTTGACCGCAGACCAATTCGGTAGCGGAGACCTGGAGGTCCTCCTTCGGAGCAGTGCGCAGACCCAACATTACCCGCGGTAAACGGTCAACCCATCCACTGTCTGTGAGACTAGCCCGCAGGGCAGCCTTTAGCGAGCGATGAAACTTTTCACACAGCCCATTTGTTTGAGGGTGACAAGCAGTAGTGCGATGCAGCTGTACCCCCAGCCCTACAGCCATTGCGTTTCACAGCTCTGAACTGAGCTCCCCTGTCTGAGGTCAGGTCAGACAGTGTTTTTTTTATCAGCAGGCATCTTTGCAGGCTTAAAAACAGTCCCAATGATGCTGACGTCTCAAGTGGCTGAAAAGGTTTGATGTCTTAAAGTGTAATGTATTCTGTTAATCCTGGACAAATGTTTACAGAATTCGGTGTAAATAAGAATGTCTTCCTCGGACACAGTTAAGAAGTCTCACAGGATGGACACCATGTGTGCGGCAGGCATTCTTGCCAACCCTCCCGATTTTCCTGGGAGACTCCCGAATTCCAGTGCCCCTCCCGAAAATTTCCCGGGGCAACCATTCTCCCGAATTTCTCCCAATTTCCACCCAGACAACAATATTGGGGGCGTACCTTAAAGGCACTGCCTCTAGCGTCCTCTCTCACCTGAAAAGGAGACTATTATATATGTCTCCGTTATCCATAGGTTTATCTCCAACCCATAAAGTAGTGTGAAGTGAATTCGATTTATATAGCGCTTTTTCTCTAGTGACTCAAAGCCATTTACACAGTGAAACCCAATATCTAAGTTACATTCAAACCAATGTGGGTGGCACTGGGAGCAGGTGGGTAAAGTGTCTTGCCCAAGGACACAACGGCAGTGACTAGGTTGGGAGAAGCGGGAATCGAACCTGCAACCCTCAAGTTGCTGGCACGGCCACTCTACCAACCGAGCTAAACCGCAGGCACGGAGCTATTTCTCAGCCTGTGTTTATTCCAGCCGGCACATGAACACACTGACACACAACATCCGGATTCCCATCATGCATTGCTTTAAAACTACGGCAAGTAGTCATGTCCAAAAACATAACATAGACAAGGCAGAAGAATTAAGAAGAGACTTTGCGACGACGAGTAAGGAGATGTACGCTTGCAAGTTCCAAAATGATTAGAAAAAAATAATTTCAGTTCATCCAGAAAAGCTCGAAGGTGAAGAGGTAGGCTGTCTGCAAATTTTGTAGATCAGACTTCTCCATTGAACACGGTGGCCGAACGGATACACTCATTCATGAACAATTTATATGTATATATATATATATATATATATATATAGATATATATATATAGATATATATATGTGTATATACATATATACTCTATGTATATATATGTATATGCATAGGGCAGCGTTTCTCAAAGTGTGGGGAATAGAGACATGACAGGTGGGGCGCGAGGAACGGGAGGAAATTTCACTTAAATGTTTTCTTTTTTAAATTATATTCTTAGATTTTTTTTTTTTTTACTATGCTTTCATCTTCTATACACACTGTAAATAACTTTGTGATTCTGTCTGTGGAATCCACTATATAAATAAATGTAAATGACTTATTTTTCCTGTAGGCTTTAAATTTCTTGGTCGGAGCGAAAGTTTGACAGACATAGCAACAGTAACTAATGGAGGCGGGGCTAAGCGGAACAAACTTTCGCGCGGACTACAATTACACAAAATGGATAAATTTGTGACTCGCACCTCAAAGGTCGTCGAGCCAAAGCCAGCGCCTGCAGAGAAACAAAAATCTGGCATCCGTTTGAGATAGGCTTTTCAGCTGTTGCTTCACTCAAAACGAAGTACAGGTCTCAGCTGAACATTGAGCATGACTTAAGCGTGGCAGTGTCAAGCCTGCAACCCCGATTTGAATAGCTGTGCAGTGCAAAACAGGCTCATTGCAGCCACTAATGCTGGAGTACTGTAAAGCTCATGTTCACTTGCCCTGTCTTGCCAAATGCATAGCTCCTATTTTTTTTTTTGCAAAGATTGCAAAGTGGCACTTTTATTTTATTTATTATTGAACTTGATGCAAGTTATAACACTTTTTTGGATTTATTATTGAATTTGATGCAAGTTAAAACACTTTTGGTTTATTTAATATTGAATTTGATGCAAGTTAAAACACTTTTGGTTTATTTAATATTGAACTTGATGCAAGTTATTTTATTTATTATTGAACTTGATGCGAGTTAAACCACAGCTGCACAGTTAATTTATTTATTATTGAACGTGATGTTATTTTATGTTATTGACTTTGAATGTATACAACTTGATGTTACTTGATGTTCAATAAATATGAAAATGTTAAGCTTGGCATTAGCGTTCTGTTGGGGCAATGGGGGAAGGTGGGGCTTGAAAACTCCCCCTTGTCTAAAGTGGGGGATAACAAAAAAAGTTTGAGAACCACTGGCGTAGGGGCTTCACGGTGGGAGAGGGGTTAGTGCGTCTGCCTCACAATACAAAGGTCCTGCAGTCTTGGGTTCAATCCCAGGCTCGGGATCTTTCTGTGTGGAGTTTGCATGTTCTCCCCGATTGCGTGGGTTCCCTCCGGGTACTCCGGCTTCCTCCGACTTCCAAAGACATGCACCTGGGGATAGGTTGATTGGCAGCACTAAATTGGCACTAGTGTGTGAATGTGAGTGTGAATATTGTCTGTCTATCTGTGTTGGCCCTGCGATGAGGTGGCGACTTGTCCAGGGTGTACCCCGCCTTCCGCCCGATTGTAGCTGAGATAGGCGCCAGCGCCCCCTGCGACCCCAAAAGGGAATAAGCGGTAGAAATGGATATATATGCATATATATATATATATACATATATATATATATATATATATATATATATATATATATATATATATATATATGCGTATGTATATATATTTATATATCCCAAATTTGTATGGCAAGTATGATGGCAGGAAAAAATATATATGTATATAGATAGATAGATAGATAGATAGTACTTTATTGATTCCTTCACGACAGTTCCTTCAGGAAAATTTAAATTCCAGCAGCAGTGTACAGAGTTGAGATCAATTTAAAAAATGTAAATAATGGGGGTTTAAATGGAAACAAAATAGAGAAATATTAAAATTAAAATAAAAAGCAACAATGGGAATAAAAATATAGCCGTAAAATAAGAATATAACAAGAGAAACTAGTAGTAGTGACCATGTTATGAAAACGTATTGCACTGTTATTGTTTTGCATCCCCTGTCATCCTAGTACCCCCCGCCCCCCTCCCCAGAAAGGAGTTGTACAGTCTAATGGCGTGTGGGACAAAGGAGTTTTTGAGTCTATTAGTCCTGGACTTGGGATGAAGCAGTCTAGCACTGAACAGGCTCCTCTGGCTGCTGATTACGCTATGCAGAGGGTGACTGGCATCATCCAGGATGCTCAGTAGATTGTCGACAGTCCTCTTCTCTGCCACCCTCACCAGTGAGTCCAGTTTCATTCCGATTGTAGAACCGGCCTGCCTGATCAGTTTCTCCAGTCTGGAGCTGTCCTTAGATGTACTGCCCCCCCAGCACACTACCATGTAGAACAGAACACTGGCAACCACAGACTGGTAGTACATCCACAAGGGGTTTTCTACAAATGTTGAAGGAGCGCAGTCTCCTGAGGAAGTGCAGCCTGCTCTGTCCTTTCTTGTACAGGTGGTTCGTGTTAACAGTCCAGTCCAGCTTATTGTCCACCCAAACCCCGAGGTACTTGAATGAGTCCACGGTCTGTACCTCAACTCCCTTGATCACAATAGGTTTTGACCGTGGACTCGACCTCCCAAAGTCAATGACCAGCTCCTTGGTCTTTGACGGATTGAGCTGCAAGAGGTTCGTGTGGCACCAGACAACAAAGTCCCTCACCAGGTTCCGAAACTCCTCCTCTCTGCCGTCCCTTAAGCACCCGACGATGGCAGTGTCATCCGCGTACTTCTGGACGTGACACAGATCTGAGTTGTAGCAAAAGTCAGCGGTGTACAGTGTGAAGAGAAGAGGGGCCAGCACCGTTCCCTGCGGTGCTCCGGTGCTGCTGATCACAGTGTCAGACGTGATGTCCTTCAGTCTGACGCACTGTGTCCTAGGATTGTATACCAATATTAGTATAGTACCGCGATACTAATTAATCATATTCGGTACTATACCTCCTCCAAAAAGTACCGGTCCCGCAGCCCCGTCGTCGTCACGTCGTGACATTGCTGGTTTACGAGCAGAGGAGCATGTTCGGCAGCGCACAATCACGGAGTACTTACGAATAGACAATGGTTGTAGACAAAAAAGGGAGAACGGACACATTTTGGCTTAAAAACTAACAATAAAAGTGAAGTTATAACACTGAAACACCCTCAGGAAGAGGTTCTTTAAGACATGGCTAGCGAGCTAGCGGCTAACATCCATCCGCAGTCTGCAGTGTGGTAGCTACTTCTAAATCACTAATCCTTGCCTCCATGGTGACAAATAAAGTAAGTTTCTTACAAGTATCATCCATGCAGGACGAGGAATAGCTAAATATGCTTCACTACACACTGTAGCCCACCCGCGTAAAAATGTAAACAAACGCCATTGGTAGATCTACACCTAACGTCCACTGTAATGATACCAAGTACAGGAGCGTATCTAGTTGATACTACTATGATTATATCAATGTCTTTTAGCATTACAAAATATTTCATTTTTAAAACATTTATATTATGTTTACTCAGGAAATATGTCCCTGGACACATGAGGCCTTTGAATATGACCAATGTATGATCCTGTAACTACTTGGTATCGGATTGATACCCAAATGTGTGGTATCATCCAAAACTAATGTCAAGTATCCAAACAACAGAAGAATAAGTGTTTATTACATTTTAACAGAAGTGTAGCTCGGACATATTAAAAGAGAAAATAAGCAGATATTAACAGTAAATGAACAAGTAGATTAATAATTCATTTTTACAGCTTGTCCTTAATAATTTTGACAAAATAATAAAATGGAAAATGACAAAATATGTTACTGCATATGTCAGCAGACTAAATTATGAGCCTTTGTCTGTTTACTTACTACTAAAAGACAAGTTGTCTTGTATGTTCACTATTTTATGAAGGACAAAATTGCAATAAGAAACATGTTTAATGTACACTAAAATATTTTGTTAAAAATAAGTCAATAATGCATTTTTTTGTGGTCCCTTTTATTTAGAAAAGTATCGAAAAGTACCAAAAAGTATCGAAATACATTGTAGTACCGGTACCAAAATATTGGTACCGGGACAACACTAATATATCCATCCATCCATTTTCTACCGCTTATTCCCTTTTGGGGTGGCGGGGGGCGCTGGCGCCTATCTCGGCTACAATCGGGCGGAAGGCGGGGTACACCCCGGACAAGTCACCAACTCATCGCAGGGCCAACACAGATAGACAGACAACATTCACACTCACATTCACACACCAGGGCCAATTTTAGTGTTGCCAATCAACCTATCCCCAGGTGCATGTCTTTGGAGGTGGGAGGAAGCCGGAGTACCCGGAGGGAACCCACGCATTCACAGGGAGAACATGCAAACTCCACACTGAAAGATCCCGAGCCTGGGATTGAACCCAGGACTGAAGGACCTTTGTATTGTGAGGCAGACGCACTAACCCCTCTGCCACCGTGAAGCCCCAACACTAATATATATATATTAAATTGTGTTGATGTTTTTTCCAGAAGTGATGTATTCAATGGTGATGTCTTTGTGTTTGTGCAGGCGTAAAGATCTGCACACATACTTGGACTACAAGGAAGCCTCTGAAGCCTACCAACAATCTTGGCGGCAGCTTCGCAATAAAGTCTTCCCTCTTTGGCCCCGAGGTGACAGAAACCTGCTACTCTTCCAATGAAACAAACATGTTTATAAATGTTCATTAATATGTATTGTTCCCTCTTAAATGTAATTGAAACAATTTTACTGAGAGTAAGCGACCCACAATTTTTAAATATCCAGATAAGTTTAAGGTTGTACTCAATGCAAGTCTGCACTTAAAGCACATCTTGATTGTTTCATTTCAAATCCATTGTGGTTTTCTCCAGAGCTGGAATACTGAAAATTGTGTCAATGTCCAAATATTTTTGGACCTAGCTGTAGTATGGTCTTTATAGTCATTGCACATGTACAACGAAACTATGTTTTTAGCACAAACCCGTTCAAGATTAGACAAACAATGTACAGGGTTGCAGAACAGGGACGCAGATGGGTCGCCACAAGGCGCCCCATAAAAGATGGGGAAAAAGGTAAAAACTGGGGGAGGCTGAATAAAAAAAATACAATCGAGACTGGGCTGACCTAAGCAAGCCCTGTCTGGAGTGGGGAAAAAACTCTGTAACAAAGCACATATACATATTACAACATACAACTCCAGACTTGCAACAGAGGGGAGGCAGTGGGGGCTAAGGTGGAGGGCTGCAGCTCTTCAAGCACTGGCCAGCCGTCCATCACCCCAAAGGGATTCACGTCAGGAGTCGTGGATGGGGGGTGGTGTATATATTTTGTGGATGCGTGTGTGTGTGTGTGTGTGTGTGTGTGTGTGTGTGTATGTGTGTGTGTGTGTGTAAGCCTGCAGCGTGTCTTTGACGGCAGGTACGGCGCGAGAGTCTTTTGAAATAAAAAAGTGTTTCTCGCCTTCCTGTCGGTCATTTTTTCGTAATAATGAGCTCGCAGAAGCCAGCAGTCTGCTTGGGTGCTGATTAGTGGCGAGTATAAGAAAAGGCCAGGGACAACTCTTTTTACCCATCCAAATGCCTGTACAGGACGACAACTCCTACATGGCAGAAGTGTTGCAAAAGTCAGGTGTAAAAAATAGAAAGTAGGATAATATCGGCCTGCCGATATTATCGGCCGATAAATGCTTTAAACGTAATATCGTAAATTATTGGTATCGGTTTCAAGATTATCGGTTTCAAAAAAGTAAAATGTAGGATTTTTTAAAACGCCGCTGTGTACAGGAAATAGGAAGAAGTACAGAGTGCCAATAAACCTTATAGCAGGGGTCTCAAACATGCGGCCCTCGAGACGTTATTTTGCGGCCCGCCTTTGATGTGACAATTTTATGTTGATGCAGCGCGGTGAGTTTTATATGAATGGCGCATTACAGCGTTATACTTGCGTATCCTCGATTTTTCCGGGAGACTCACAGTTTTCAGTGCCCCTCCAGGGGTAATCATTCTCCCGTATTTCACCTTAACAACAATATTAAGGGGGCACCGTGGTGGTAATGTCTTTACCGTCCTCTACAACCTGTATAAATAGCGTGCCAGCCCAGCCACATGTTGTATTTGGCTTCCGTAGACGCAGTAAGCGACTACAAGGCATACTTGATCAACAGCCGCACAGGTCACACTAAGGGTGGCCGTATAAATAATTTTAACACTGTTACAAATATGTGTCACGCTGTGAACCCACACCAAACAAGAATGACAAACACATTTTGGGAGAACATCCGCACCGCAACACAAAATAAACACAACAGAACAAATACCCAGAATCCCATGCAGTTCTAAAACTTCTTGGCTATAATATACACCCCCGCCCTCCACAACTCTTCCCCCTATTGTAGCCCGGAAGAGTTAGGGCTGCATTGGATTCTGGGTATTTGTTCTGTTGTGTTTATGTTGTGTTACAGTGCGGATGTTCTCCCAAAATGTGTTTGTCATTCTTGTTTGGTGGGGGTTCACGGTGTGGCGCATATTAGTAAGAGTGTTAAAGTTGTTTATACGGCCACCCTCAGTGTGACTTGTATGGCTGTTGATCAAGTATGTCTTGCAGTCACTTCCGTGGGTCAGCAGAAACCTCATACTATATGTGACTGGGCCGGAACACTTTTTGTATGGTGGAAAAGCGGACGAGACGTCAGGTTGTAGAGGACGCTAAAGGCAGTGCCATCACGGCACGCCCCTACTATTGTTGACCGGGTGAAAACCGGGAGAATGATTGCCCCGGGAGATTGTCAGTAGGCGCACTGATATTCGGGTGTTTCCCGGAAAGATCGTGAGAGTTGGCAAGTATGTTGCTAGGGCGGGAAAGCCATTCAAAGAAGGTGAATTCATTAAAAAGTGCATGTTAGATTTTTTTAAGAAATCTTTTCTCGCGGCCCAGCCTCACCCAGTTTCTGCATCCAGTGGCCCCCAGGTAAATTGAGTTTGAGACCCCTGCCTTAAAGGTAATGTCTTTGCGTGACGGCCCAATCACATAATATATGCGGCTCTTACACACGCACACACAAGTGAATGCAATGCATACTTGGTCAACAGCCATACAGGTCACAATGAGGGTGGCCGTATTAACAACTTTAACACTGTTACAAATATGCGCCACATTGTGAACCCACACCAAACAAGAATGACAAACACATTTCTGGAGAACTTCCGCACCGTAACACTACATAAACACAACAGACCAAATACCCAGAACACCTTGCAGCTCTAACTCTTCTGGGACGCTACAATATACACCCCCCGCTACCACCAAATCATAGTATGAACAGACAACTTAAAACACACACACGCAAATCTGATTACACACACACAAATTGATATGCAGACACACACACGTGAATTGGATAACACATGCGCTGATTGATACACGTTTGCAAATGTGTTTGCTAGAATAATAATTTTCATAGGCAGTAACCTATTGTGTTGTTTTATAGTTATCCAATAAACATACGCTATTGTTATTTTGCTCTCGTTTTGACTGTAGTAATGTCGTCCAAATTCCAAGCACTCCAAAAGCCATAAGCAGGGGTGTCAAACTCGTTTTAGCTCAGGGGCCGCGTGGAGGAAAATCTGTGCACACACGGGCCGATTAAAATCCATCCATCCATCCATTTTCTACTGCTTATCCCTTTCGGCACCTGTCTCAGCTACAATTGGGCGGAAGGTGGTTTACACTCTGGAAAAGTCGCCAACGCAGATAGACAGACAACATTCACACTCACATTCACACATTAGGGCCAATTTAGTGTTGCCAATCAACCTAGCGCAGGATCGAACCCAGGACCTTCGTATTGTGAGGCAGACACACTAACCCCTCTCTCACCGTGCGACCCCCTATTAAAATCATGGCATTAAAACTAGAAAATAAAGACAACTTCAGAATGTCTTGCTTTGGCCGAAAATAGAACAAACACATTCTGAAAATATTACAATAAAAATATAAAAACAATTACCAGCAGGGGTAAAGTTTAGATCCAAGAAGGAAACAAGAAAGTGGATGAATATTTATAACTGAATACATTTACATATTAATACATATTTGTTTTCTTTTGTATTATTTTATTTAATGAATGAAATAATGGGGCAGCACGGTGTGACAGGGGTTAGTGCATGTGCCTCACAATACGAAAGTCCTGAGTAGTCCTGGGGTAAATGCCGGGTTCTGGATCTTTCTGTGTGGAGTTTGCATGTCCTCCCCCCTGACTGCAAGGGTTCCCTCCGGGTACTCCGGCTTCCTCCCACCGCCAAAAACATGCACCTGGGGATAGGTTGATTGTCAACACTAAAATTGTGTGTGAATGTTGTCTGTCTATCTGTGTTGGCCCTACGATGTCCAGGGTGTACCCCGCCTTCCGCCCGAAAGCAGCTGAGCGGTATAGCTCAGTTGGTAGAGCGAGGGTTCTTGAGGGTTCCAGGTTGGATCCCCGCTTCTGCCATACTAGTCGGTGCCGTTGTGTCCTTGGGTAAGACCCTTTACCCACCTGCTCCCAGTGCCACCCACACTGGTTTAAATGTAACTTACATATTGGGTTTCACTATGTAAAGCGCTTTGAGTCACTAGAGAAAAGCGCTATACAAATATAATTCACTTCACTGAGCTAGGCTCCAGCAACCCCAAAAGGGACAAGCGGTAGGAAAATGGATGGATGGATGGAATTAAATAATGTTTATGACAACCTTTTTCCAAAACACAATATAGAATGTGAGATATAACAGGATAATGCATTCATTTATAATTTGTTTTCAAAACACTTACAAAAAATTGGGACCCCAAAAATTTACTGTGGAACTGTTACGTTCACAGATGGCTCAAGGTCTAGGGATCGTAGGGGAACGCAACATAAAAGTATATAAATCAAATAAGTCGTAAATTAAAGACACCAAAGCCGAGAATAGAAAACAAAAACTAGTGTATTGAAAGGTAACCATGGAGGGGGGGTTACAACAAAGACACAACACTAGCCTAGCTTGGGAATACCGGTGCTGTCAAAGAAATGAACAAAACATACAAGGTAAGCTGACTAACAAAAGCTATTTAATTAGCATAAACCAAAAACCTACCGAACTACTCCAACCAAAGAGGGGGTCCAAAACATACAAGGGTGACAGCCACCACTAAGCCTGGTGTCTCTATACACAAACAAATCTTACGTGTGTAGTTTATAGAGGCCTCTGGCAAACCTTTCCCAAGACTAGGCTGCAGATACTTACAGAGGTTGAAATTTCCAAAAAATTGAAGAAAGAAAAAAAGTAGCACCAAAGACAAAGTAAGGTCTCTCAAAACTCCAGACAGCATGTCAGAAAAAAAATTCCCCTTTCCAGTGGTGAGCAGGTGATTTAAAGCAGCACAGGAGGATGAATAGTGGACCGGGATTGGCTGGCTGATCAACAGGTGAAATGAGGACCAGCTGGGAACAGAAACAGGTTGATTGGCAGCAGAGGTCGTGGTTGAGTGTGACCTGTTCAAACGAAAGAAGAAGAAACACAAAAAACAAACCACCACTACGTGGAACGTAACAGGAACCCTAACACTGATGGAGTATTGGTGCACGCCAAACAGCAGCAGGCGGCTGTGGACTGCGGGCCGGTTCTAGTACTAATCAAATATCATCCCGGGGGCAAAAGATCATTCATCCGGCCGCGGGCCTTGACTTTGACACTTTGGAAGTCTCTTGCTTCCAGGTTCTCTGAACCGCCCACAACAGACATGACAGTTGCATTCAGGGTTTTCTGCTGCTTTTCAGCAAACGTCTTTTGGGTCTGTCTGTCAATTTCTCTCTGTCTCTCTCGGCGTGCTCTGCCATCCACCAACAACAACCCCTCTCCTTCCCGACTGCTCCCTTTTAACAGAGCGACAGGTGATCAGAAAAACACTCACAGCTGTGTCATCCACGCACGGGATGCAACTCCGTATTCTTCTTCCTCCAAACACGACGAGTTGAGTTTATACCAAAAAGTTCTATTTTGGTTTCATCTGACCACATGACATTCTCCCAATCCTCTGCTGTGTCATCCCTGTATCCATTTTGGTATAAACTCAACTCGTCGTGCTTGGAGGAAGAAGAATACTGAGTTGCATCCCAAGAACACCACACCTACTGTGAAGCATGGGGGTGGAAACATCATGCTTTGGGGCTGTTTTTCTGCTCAGGGGACAGGAAGATTGATCCGTGTTAAGGAAAGAATGAATGGGGCCATGTATCGTGAGATTTTGAGCCAAAACCTCCTTCCATCAGTGAAAGCTTTGAATGGTTGACCAAATACTTATTTTCCACCATAATTTACAAATAAAGTCTTTAAAATTCCTACAATGTGAATTCCTGGATTTTTTTTTTCACATTCTGTCTCTCACAGTTGAAGTGTACCTATGATGAAAATTACAGACCTCTGTCATCATTTTAAGTGAGAGAACTTGCACAATCGGTGGCTGACTAAATACTTTTTTGCCCCACTGTACTCATCAGAAAAAACTGATGCATCTCCCAATGTGGTAACCCTTTGCTCATTTAAGTACACCACACATCGTTCTGGAGCGCACTTTTCAAAAGCCTCCAGTAAGACAAATTCTCTAAGAGAGTTAAAATCGCTGGCCTTGCTCGCTTTGCACCACCTGTCAAAACGACAACTTAACTCTCTGGCAAAGTCCACAAATGTTTGTTCTCGATTCTTTCGACAGTCCCTAAACTTCTGTCTGTAAGCTTCAGACACTAATTCATAAGCACGTAGGATTGAAGCCTTAACCATAGACAAGGCCGCCATCACCTCCTGAGCCTTACCGGTCACTTTACTCTGCAGTAAAGTTGCCCAAATATCCTTAGACCAGCGCAGAGCAGTGGCAAGCCGTTCAAATGTCTGAAACTACGCATCCACCTCGGTTTCCCTGAATTGTGGAATACAAACTAGTCTCCTGATGTCACATGTATCTGACATAGGTGGGGGACTACTCTGAGTGGCACACTGCGCAGCAGCCATTTCCAGCTCCAGCTTTCGCAGCCTTATCCTAGTCTCACCCTCAATCTTAACAATTGTCAACTGATGTTCAAATGCCCGTGCCTCTCGCCTGTCATTTGCCTCATGTTCGAGACGAGCCAACCGGACCTTCAGCCTAGCCGCCTCTACCGAACCACTAGTCCGGGAACTGACTGGTGAAAATCCATGAAATTTGGGGAGGGTAAGTGGTACTCTGCCTACGGTCTCTTCATCTGCAACAAAAGGACTACAGACAGAAGCACTCACTGGCACATCCGAGTTGGGAGCAACTGAGGACAGAGAAAACACCCCAAGCGTGACTAGCTGGTCCCACACCTTGGACTTTATGTCACTTTACTCTGCAGTAAAGTTGCCCAAATATCCTTAGACCAGCGCAGAGCAGTGGCAAGCCGTTCAAATGTCTGAAAGTACGCAACCACCTCGGTTTCCCTGAATTGTGGAATACAAACTTGTCTCCTGATGTCACATGTATCTGACATAGGTGGGGGACTACTCTGAGTGGCACACTGCGCAGCAGCCATTTCCAGCTCCAGCTCTCGCAGCCTTATCCTAGTCTCAGCCTCAATCTTAACAATTGTCAACTGATGTTCAAATGCCCGTGCCTCTCGTCTGTCATTTGCCTCATGTTCGAGACGAGCCAACCGGACCTTCAGCCTAGCCGCCTCTACCGAACCACTAGTCAGGGAACTGACTGGTGAAAATCCATGAAATTTGGGGAGGGTAAGTGGTACTCTGCCTACGGTCTCTTCATCTGCAACAAAAGGACTACAGACAGAAGCACTCACTGGCACATCCGAGTTGGGAGCAACTGAGGACAGAGAAAACACCCCAAGCGTGACTAGCTGGTCCCACACCTTGGACTTTGTCCTTTTTCAGAAAGACATTACTAATGTCTATGTCATAGTGCGCCGCAATCAAAATTAAATCTGCCTTACGGCAGCTGTCAAATACTTTTTCTGACGGTTTGCAAATAAACTCATCTAATTCAAATACTCGTGCCATTGTGATCTACCCCACACACAAGTACGCCAAACAAACTATAGATAATTCTCATTCAAGGAAATAGAATTCCCGGACAAGCCCCCAATTTATGTTACGTTCCCAGATGGCTCAAAGTCTAGGGATCGTAGGGGAACGCAACATGAAAGTGTATAAATCAAATGAGTTGTAAATTAAAGACACCAAAGCCAAGAATTGAAAACAAAAACTAGTGTATTGAAAAGTAACCATGGAGGGGGGGATTACAACAAACACACAACACTAGCCTAGCTTGGGAATACCGGTGCTGTCAAAGAAATGAACAAAACATACAAGGTAAGCGGACTAACTAAAGCTATTTAATTAGCATAAACCAAAAACCTACCTAACTACTCTAACCAAAGAGGGGGTCCAAAACATACAAGGGTGACAGCCACCACTAAGCCTGGTGTCTCTATACACAAACCAATCCTATGTGTGTAGTTTATAGAGGCCTCTGTCTAACCTTTCCCAAGACTAGGCTGCAGATACTTACAGAGGTTGAAAGGTCATACAAAAAGGAGGACAAAAAAAAACAGGTGGCACAAGTTTAGCAAAAAGCTTAAGAAACATGATTACACAAAAATAAAACAAGTAGCGTCAAAGACAAAGTAGCGTCTACGAAGGCTCCACACAGCATGTCAGAAAAAGAATCTTCCTTTGCAGTGGTGAGCAGGTAGTTCTAAGCTGCACAGGATGAATAGTGGACCGGGATTGGCTGGCTGATTAACAGGTGAAATGAGGAACAGATGGGAACAGGAACCGGTTGATTGGCAGCAGAGGTCATGATTGAGTGTGACCTGTTCAAACAAAAGAAGAATAAACACAAAAACAAACCACCACTATAACGTAACACCAACTGACAAGGTGCCTGGTATGTTAACGTAACATATTATGGGAAGAGTCATTCAAATAACTATAACATATAGATCTTGCTATACGTTTACCAAACAATCTGTCACTCCTAATCGATAAATCCCATGAAATCTTCTTCCTCGATGTCTCTTCTAAACAACTCCAAAGGTATGCACCGCTTCCTCTTGTCCTTTTCTGCTGTATATTTCACTACATCCAGCTTCTAATCTGCAGTACCTGATTTCCTTTTCGGTGCCATTTTTGTTCAGCCCTTCTCAGTTTTTATAAGTTACCGCCAACGATGAAATGAACCATTTTTAAGGCCTACTGAAATGAGATTTTCTTATTTAAACGGGGATAGCAGGTCCATTCTATGTGTCATACTTGATCCTTTCGCGATATTGCCATATTTCTGCTGAAAGGATTTAGTAGAGAACATCGACGATAAAGTTCGCAAGTTTTGGTCGCTAATAAAAAAGCCTTGCCTGTACCGGAAGTAGCAGACGATGACGTCACAAGGGTGAGGGCTCCTCACGTCCTCACATTGTTTTTAATGGGAGCCTCCACCAGCAAGAGCTATTCGGACCGAGAAAATGACAATTTCCCCATTAATTTGAGCGAGGATGAAAGATTTGTGGATGATGATATTGTTAGCAAAGGAGTAGAAAAAAAGGTACAATAATAAATAGAGTAAAAACAAAAAAGGCGATTGCATTGGGACGGATTCAGATGTTTTCAGACACATTTACTAGGATAATTCTGGGAAATCCCTTATATTTCTATTGTGTTGCTAGTGTTTTAGTGAGATTAAATAGTACCTGATATTTGGAGGGGTGTGTCCAGGGTGTCTTGAGGCCAGTCTCTGAGGGAAGTCGACGTCAGCTGCATGGACGGCGCAAGCTCAGCTGATCTACGTTAAGAGGCGACCTTTTACCACAATTTTCTCACCGAAACCTGCCGGTTGACAAGTGGTCGGGAACCATGTTCGCTTGACCGCTCAGATCCACAGTAAAGCTTCACCTCCGGGAATTTTAAACTAGGAATCACCGTGTGTTTGTGTGGCTAAAGGCTAAAGTTTCCCAACTCCATCTTTCTACTTTGACTTCTCCATTATTAATTGAGCAAATTGCAAAAGATTCAGCAACACAGATGTCCAGAATTCTGTTTAGTTGCGCGATGAAAAGAGACGACTTTTAGCCGCAAATGGTGCTGCGCTAATATTTCCTGACAGTCCGTGACGTCACGCGTCATCATTCCGCGACGTTTTCAACAAGAAACTCCGCGGGAAATTTAAATCTGCAATTTGGTAAACTAAAAAGGCCGTATTGGCATGTGTTGCAATGTTAATATTTCATCATTGATATATAAACTATCAGACTGCGTGGTCGGTAGTAGTGGGTTTCAGTAGGCCTTTAATAGCTACGGAAGTAGCATATAGCAGTTACCATCCCATGACCCTTCCCCGCCGAATTCTGATTGGTTGACGTGTGTGTGACGATTGCTGACTTTTTCTTCGTCTCTTCCGCGAATGAGATGAATATTATTATTTGATATTTTACGGTAATGTGTTAATAATTTCACACATAAGTCGCTCCGGGGTACAAGTCGCACACCCGGCCAAACTATGAAAAATCTGTGACTTATAGTCTTAAAAATACGATACATGATTTAAGTGGTAGAAAATGGATGGATGGATTTAACTTATGTTGGGCCTGCAGAAAGGGCCTTGCTGGCCCCGACAGCCCACCACTGCTAAAACGAGACCGCTTAAGTCGACAATCATGGTCGACCGCTTGTGTTGACATGTCAGAGTTCATTTCTCGGAAAGAGTTTCCGTTTATGTTGACATGTGTTGTAGTATTGTTCATCACTAAGAAGCATAACTTTTGGTCACTTCCCGTCCGTGCAAAAAAATTAAGTATGGCAGAATTGCCCTGGATTTTAACACAAACACTAACAAAATATTATTATTGTAACAGTTATTTATTTGTTAGACATTAGAAGAAATATTAGTTCACGTATAAACGCTTTATTGCAGACCTGAGCAAATTAAGGCCCGTTGAGCTTTTCAATCTGGCCCACCGGAAAAATCCCGAATAATTGTTTTAGATGTTTAAGATGTAAAGTGTCGCTGCCATTATGATGTGCACTCATGTTTTCTAATGACCGTAAGTCCTCAACTATACCAAGTCTTTCAATGCTTGGAATCTGCATGATATACCAGTTACTATGGTGATCTAATTAGTTACTATGGTCATCTAATTACTCACTATATCAATCAATGTTTACTTATATAGCCCTAAATCACTAGTGTCTCAAAGGGCTGCACAAACCACCACGACATCCTCGGTAGGCCCACATAAGGGCAAGGAAAACTCACACCCAGTGGGACGTCGGTGACAATAATGACTATGAAAACCTTAGAGAGGAGGAAAGCAATGGATGTCGAGCGGGTCTAACATGATACTGTGAAAGTTCAATCCACAATGGATCCAACACAGTCGCGAGAGTCCAGTCCAAAGCGGATCCAACACAGCAGCGAGAGTCCCGTTCACAGCGGAGCCAGCAGGAAACCATCCCAAGCGGAGGCGGATCATCAGCGCAGAGATGTCCCCAGCCGATACACAGGCAAGCAGTACATGGCCACCGGATCGGACCGGACCCCCTCCACAGGGGAGAGTGGGACATAGAAGAAAAAGAAAAGAAACAGCAGATCAACTGGTCTAAAAAGGGAGTCTATTTAAAGGCTAGAGTATACAAATGAGTTTTAAGGTGAGACTTAAATGCTTCTACTGAGGTGGCATCTCGAACTGTTACCGGGAGGGCATTCCAGAGTACTGGAGCCCGAACGGAAAACGCTCTATAGCCCGCAGACTTTTTTTGGGCTTTGGGAATCACTAACAAGCCGGAGTCCTTTGAACGCAGATTTCTTGCCGGGACATATGGTACAATACAATCGGCAAGATAGGATGGAGCTAGACCGTGTAGTATTTTATACGTAAGTAGTAAAACCTTAAAGTCACATCTTAAGTGCACAGGAAGCCAGTGCAGGTGAGCCAGTACAGGCGTAATGTGATCAAACTTTCTTGTTCTTGTCAAAAGTTTAGCAGCTGCATTTTGTACCAACTGTAATCTTTTAATGCTAGACATGGGGAGACCCGAAAATAATACGTTACAGTAGTCGAGGCGAGACGTAACAAACGCATGGATAATGATCTCAGCGTCTTTAGTGGACAGAATGGAGCGAATTTTAGCGATATTACGGAGATGAAAGAAGGCCGTTTTAGTAACGCTTTTAATGTGTGCCTCAAAGGAGAGAGTTGGGTCGAAGATAATACCCAGATTCTTTACCGTGTCGCCTTGTTTAATTTTTTGGTTGTCAAATGTTAGAGTTGTATTATTAAATAGAGTTCGGTGTCTAGCAGGACCGATAATCAGCATTTCCGTTTTTTTGGCGTTGAGTTGCAAAAAGTTAGCGGACATCCATTGTTTAATTTCATTAAGACACGCCTCCAGCTGACTACAATCCGGCGTGTTGGTCAGCTTTAGGGGCATGTAGAGTTGGGTGTCATCGGCATAACAGTGAAAGCTAACACCGTATTTGCGTATGATGTCACCTAGCGGCAGCATGTAGATGCTGAAGAGTGCAGGGCCAAGGACCGAACCCTGGGGAACTCCACACGTTACCTTAACGTAGTCCGAGGTCACATTGTTATGGGAGACACACTGCATCCTATCAGTAAGATAAGAGTTAAACCAAGACAGGGCTAAGTCTGACATACCAATTCGTGTTTTGATACGTTCTAATAAAATATTATGATCGACGGTATCGAAAGCAGCGCTAAGATCGAGGAGCAGCAACATAGATGACGCATCAGAATTCATCGTTAGCAATAGATCATTAGTCATTTTTGCGAGGGCTGTTTCCGTGGAGTGATTTGCCCTGAAACCGGATTGAAAGGTTTCACATAGATTGTTGGACGCTAAGTGTTCATTTAACTGCTCCGCAACAATTTTTTCAAGGATTTTTGAAATAAAGGGAAGGTGAGACACCGGTCGGTAGTTTACCATGAGGTCAGGATCGAGGTTAGGTCTTTTAAGAAGAGGATGAATAACCGCTTTTTTGAATGCTAGGGGAACAGTGCCCGAGGAGAGTGATAAGTTTATAATATTTAACACTGATGGACCTAATAATACAAAGAGCTCCTTGATCAGTTTCCCAGGAAGAGGGTCAAGTAAGCATGTTGTCTGTTTTATTCCATTTACACGTTGTAACAATTCCTCTAATGTTATTTCCTCAAAACGAGAGAAACTATTTTGGAGGGCAGTATCCGCCGTATATACCATCGTATCAGTGTTAATAGAACCCCGTCGTAGCTAGGACGCATTGTCTTTAATCTCCTTTCTAATGACTTCAATTTTCTTACTAAAGAATTGCATAAAGTCATCAGCTGAGTGGGTTGAGCTACTGGAAGGGGTCCCTTGTTGGGTTAGCGATGCTACCGTACTAAACAAAAATTTAGGATCGTTTTTATTACGGTGGATGAGATTTGAGTAATATTTAGCTTTAGCTAAGGTAAGCATGCGTTTATAAGTTATTAAACCATCACTCCATGCTTGATGGTGCACCTCAAGTTTAGTCGTGCGCCATTTGCGTTCCAGCTTTCTACATAATAATTTCTGAGCTCTAGTTTCTTCTGTAAACCACGGGGTGCGCTTTTTTGGAGCCTTTTTTAACTTTAGCGGTGCTATGTTATCAATGGTTTCGCGCAGGGTGTCGTTAAAGTTGTTAGTGAGGTTATCAATAGAGCCCACGTACTTTGGGAATGGTGCCATAACCGAGGGCAGTAGGTCAGCAAGAGTTGTCGTTGTGGCCGTATTAATGTTGCGGCTGCTATAGCAGTTATTATTATTATTATTAGTTTGACGAACATGCGTCTGAACCTCAAATTTTATAAGGTAATGATCGGACAATACTTTAGTATACGGGAGTATCGTAACTTTGGAGACGGTGATACCCCTGACAAGCACTAGGTCTATCGTATTACCGTTGCGATGCGTGGGTTCATTTATTATTTGTGTGAGACCACAGCTATCAATTACAGTCTGGAGCGCTACGCACGGTGGGTCCGATGGGGTATTCATATGGATATTAAAGTCCCCCATTATGATTATATTATCGGCGTGTGTCACTAGATCAGCAACGAACTCTGAGAATTCATTGATAAAGTCCGAATAGGGCCCTGGGGGGCGGTAGATAACAGCCAGGTGTAGAGGCAGCGGTGTGACAGACTTCATAGTAAGCACCTCAAACGATTTATATTTATTATTTATGTTAGGACTAAGGTTAAAGTTTTCGTTGTATATTAGTGCAACCCCCCCACCCCTTTTAAGCGGACGGGCAATATGCGCATGTGTAAAGTTAGGAGGACATGCCTCATTTAGCGCAAAAAAGTCGTTTGGTTTAAGCCAGGTTTCGCTGAGACCGATGACGTTAAGATTGTTGTCTCTGATAATATCATTAACTAATAACGTTTTGGGAGACAATGATCTTATGTTTAAAAAAACTATATTATAGGTAGTCGGCTGTTTTAGGGAGTTTTTGATCAAATTATCCGTAGTAGCAATATTAATAATGTTGTGTTTATTATGCCCAGTGCATTTAGTATAGTTACGACCATATCTAGGAATTGATACGACAGGAATTTTCCGATTGTTTGTTTGTTGCTTTGATAAACTGCACGCATCATAGTTAGCCACCTCAGTAACGGGGATTTTCCGATTGTTTGTTTGTTGCTTTGATAAACTGCACGCATCATAGTTAGCCACCTCAGTAAGACACATGTCCAACTCTGAAACACTCAAAGCAGAAAAAACGTGTTCTAATTTAACTGACTCCTTACCCAGACCTGTAGTCTCGCATTTTCCATTTAAATCTGGCTGCAGGATGGAGGGAAGTGGTGTTCTGTGGGGATTAGCCTTCTGCTTTGTTTTTAGCCCCGCTCGACATCCGCGTTTCCGATCACACCGCTGGCGTCTGCTCCGTAGACGGCCCCCGCTGCTACTATACTCCCCTGCTTCACAGGCCGCTGGATGTAGCCGCCGACGTATTCCCATGCTAGTTAGCATGTTTAGCACGCACGCGTCTATCAGTCCAAAACGGCCCGATATGTCCACATCCAGAAGTGTCTGGCGGTCGTACGTGATCACGGAGTGACCACGATGTGAGCCAGCCATAAAGTCTGTGGAATTGTCCGGTATTTCTGCCAAATGTTTCATCTTTAGCAGGAGCTCCGCGAGGACGCAGCCCGTCCGGGCGCCGCCATCTTGGATATCACTATAGTCACTATAAGGTATCTCAGATTGTAGGTGGGTTTTTTTTTCACTATGTTTGTTGCATTTTGGCTGCGTCTCGATTTATTGTAAAATATGTTGTCAATATAGGGCTGGGCGATATATTGATATATCGCGGGTTTGTCTCTGTGCGATATAGAAAATGACTATATCGCATGCTTGCCAAAACTCCCGGATTTTCCGGGAGACTCTCGAAATTTAGCGTCTCTCCCGAAAACCTCCCGGGACAAAGTTTCTCCCGAAAACCTCCCAAAATTCAGGCGGAGCTGGAGGCCACGCCCACTCCAGGTCTAAGCGGACCTGAGTGACGTGTCGACAGTCTGTTTTCACGTCCGCTTTCCCACAGTATAAAGAGCGAGCCTGCCCAATGACGTTATAACTGTAGAATGATCGAGGGCGAGTTCTTGGTTTCTTATGTGGGTTTATTGCTAGGCAGTTTCATTAAAGTCCTCCCAGCCCGGTAATAACACACAACAACAGCAGTCACATTTTCGTCTACTGTAAAGCAGTTCGTCTGCTGTCAGCTCCAATGTTGTGAACTTCTGACACTCTTAAACAGGACAATACTGCCATCTACTGTACATAGAATAGAATGTAGAATAAAATTGACTTTATTTAATACAGCACCACAGTTTGTTCACAATAAACAATGATAGTAATAAATAATATAATATATATATGAATAATATAAATCTACACATATTCTACATTTAAGTGCAGTCAAGGAACATATGCATTATACAGTCTGATGGCTGTCGGTATGAAGGACCTCCTGTGTCGTTCCGTGTTACGTTTTGGGAGTCTGAGCCTTCCACTGAACGTGCTCATTTTCTCCGCAAAGTCCGAGTGTAGTGGGTGGGAGGTGTTGTTCATGATGGCTAGGAGTTTTGCTGGACTTCTTCTCTACCAGAGAGTCTAGCTGTGCATGCATATGGTTAGAAAAATAGTGACAGAGAATAGAACAAAGATGGACATTTCAACCCTTAACTCAACAATGAGTAGATGAGTGTTATGTGTGTGTATATGTGTAAATTAATGAACACTAAAATTCGAGTATTTCTTTTATTTATATATATATATATATATACATATATATATATATATATATATATATATATATATATATATATGTATATATATATATATATGTATATATAGAATTCACTGAAAGTCAAGTATTATATATATATATAATATTTGACTCTTAACCAAATATATATATCGCGATATGGCCTTAAAATATTGAGATATTAAAAAAGGCCATATCGCCCAGCCCTATGTCAATATTCTGTGTTTTATCATTCATAGTTAATATTGTAAATCCCACCTTCTTTATTTTCATGTACATTCTGGGTATCTCATTCAGTAAAAAAAAATTTATTAAAATTCCATTCCGTTTTTTAAGGCGGTCTGTCATAATGTTTTTAGCTTTCAATCGTTATTGTGAAGTTTTGTATTAGTGTTCCTAAAAATAGATATACCGGCCCCCAGACACACTTTTTTATTTAAATCTGGCCCCCCAAGTAAAATAATTGCCCAGGCCTGCTTTATTGTCATTGTAGTCAAAAGTAAATATAAAATATAATAAAAACAGGATTATGAGGAAATAAATGGAGGAAAAGCTTGTCACAACAAAAAACATTTTATTTTCACACATTATTTCTCCGGACAAAATCACAAGTAAAAGTGCAAACAATGGATAATTTAGCTTATGTCAACAACCACTTATGTCAACGCAGGTCCGCCATTCTGCGTAATGTCGACATAAACGTGTTCCACTGTACAGTACATACCTGAACAAACATTCTGTTGTGTGCGGTAAAGCAGGTTAGTTGTCATAACCATTATCATTTTATATATTATGAATACAATTCATGTATTTTTACTACGTGCAGAAAGTTATTTTTAAAAAAGATAGTTGCTGATTAATCTTTCATAAGGTTATGTCAGTTATGTGACAAAACATCGGTTTGATGCATTTGTATTAATTATGTCTTTAGAACACATGTAATAATAAATTAGTGCTGATCCAAACAAATACTGAATTATGTCACACTTTGATAGAAAAACAAGTATCCAAAGCTCAGAGGAACATTGCATGGGACTATTTGGGTTTCATGCATGTAATTATTATCCGGGTCATATACTGTTGGAAATAAACATAAACCTTAAACAATACAAATACATTTAAATAGATCCTTTAAACGTGAAAAATTATGTTTTAAAAAAGAAAAACATGTACATATTTACACATCGATTCATGCTATACTCACATTAAAGTAAATAAAGTAAAAATATTTATTAATATTGTTTTTATACAATACAGGCCATAAGTTCGGACACACCATCTTTATTTTCATGACTATTGCAGATTGTCACTGAAGGCATCAAAACTGTGAAGTGAAAACCCTTTCAAGTGACTACCTCTTGAAGCTCATCGAGAGAATGCCAAGAGTGTGCAAAGGGTGGCTATTTTGAAGAAACTAGAATATAAAACATATTTTCAGTTATTTCACCTTTTTTTTTGTTAAAGGCCTACTGTAGAGATGCGCGGATAGGCAAGTATATCATCCGCAACCGCATCACCAAAGTCGTCAACCACCCGCCGTCCACCCGAACCAACATTTTATCAGGACTGTACCCACCCGCCAACCGCCCGTTGATTTATACATCAGAGGACCGCCCACTGATATATACATTAGGGGTCGGTCGCCTTTACCACTCACAGAGCTATTTAAACCTGTTTCACATAGTAATGAAGTCAATTGGTGCCGCTAACGTTCTCGCGACTATCCAATAGCGTTCATCCTGACGACAAGAATTTGGGCGTGCTTTGAAGCCATTGCCTTAGACATCTTCAACAACATGTACGAGCCGATTGTTGATCCGGCAACATGTTGTGTGCAGCTTCCGAAATTACACGTACAAGATTGAAAGGCATACTGGGTGATACAAAGTACACTGATGGTTGTGATATAAACAACTTTAACACTGTGAAGCCACACAATACAAGATTGACAAACACATTTCGGGAGAACATCCTCACAGTAACACAACATAAACGCAACACAACAAATACCCACAATCCTTTGTATCCGTGAGACTAACCTGAATATATTTTGCGCCCCCAACCCCGCCCACCTTACTGACGCACGGAGGGGAGGTGGCGGGGTTTGCTGCAAGCGGGGTGTATAAAATAGTCAGGAAGTGTCATGAATACAAAGGATTCTGGGTATTTGTTGTGTTGCGTTGATGTTGTGTTACTGTGAGGATGTTCTCCCGAAATGTGTTTGTCGTTCTTAATTGGTGTGGCTTCACAGCGTGGCGCATATTACTAAGAGTGTTAAAATTGGTTATATCACAACCACTAGTGTAATCTGTGTCACCCAGTATGCCTTGCAGTCGTGTGCGTGGTGCTTCGGAAGCCACACACAACATGTTGCTGGACTGACAAGCAGATCGGACATGTTGTAGAAGGCGACAAAGTCAATGGCCTCATAGCACGCCCTAATACTTAATATCTGGGTGACTGCCGGCAGTCATCCAATAGAATAGCGTCTCCTATTGTCTTCTTCGCTTTATGACACAGGTCTTAAATGGCACTTTGAATGGCAAAGGAAACTGATCCCAGAACCATGCATATCAAATATTTCGGGATGGTTCAACCCCCACCCGACCGAATCTAATTAAAATCTATTTTTTCGTCATGTCAACCGCCCGACCCGCGGTTTATCAGCGGACTCCGCGGATGAGACCGCAAACCGCGCCTCTCTAGCCTACTGAAACCCACTACTACCCACCCCGCAGTCTGATAGTTTATATATCAATGATGAAATATTAACATTGCAACACATGCCAATACGGCCTTTTTGGTTTACTAAATTGCAATTTTAAATTTCCCGGGACTTTTTTCTTGAAAACGTTGCGTAATGATGACGTGTACGCGTGTCGTCACGGGCTGTTATGAATATGAGCGCTGCACACACACACAGCTAAAAGTCGTCTGCTTTAACGGCATAATTACACAGTATTTTGGACATCTGTGTTGCTGAATCTTTTGCAATTTGTTCAATTAATAATGGAGAAGTCAAAGTAGAAAGACGGAGTTGGGAAGCTTTAGCCTTTTTTTTAAATTCACGGAGGTGAAACTTTAGTATGGATCCCGAACGAATGTCAACCAGCAGGTTTCGGTGAGAAAATTGTGGTTAAAAAGTCGCTTCTTACCGGATATCAGCTGAGCTTGTACGGCTCTCCTGTCCAAAGGCAAAACCTAGTAACTCACTTCTAGCCGATTTTGAGAAAACAAAGGAAAACCATCTTGATGCTGTCTTACAAAGATTTACAAAGTCATCAAACGTATAGATGTTTTCTTAAGCTTTCATTTTCTTGCCGATTGAGCCATGGATTGAATCTGCTCTCATGAACGTGTGCCCTTTCTCCAGATATTTTATCACAATCTCGGTGGGGCCCCATTCTGCGTTTGCACATTGGGCAAGAGCCGTGTACAGCGTCCTGTTTTTATTTTGACCTCCACAGTTATTAGGGACGGCGTGGCGCAGTGGGAGAGTGGCCGTGCGCAACCCGAGGGTCCCTGGTTCAAATCCCACCTAGTACCAACCTCGTCACGTCCGTTTTGTCCTCAGCAAGACACTTCAGCCTTGCTCCTGATGGGTGCTGGTTGGCGCCTTGCATGGCAGCTCCCTCCATCAGTGTGTGAATGTGTCTGTGAATGGGTAAATGTGGTAGTAGTGTCAAAGCGCTTTGAGTAACTTGAAGGTAGAAAAGCGCTATACAAGTACAACCCATTTATCATTTATTTATCTGCCCAAAAGAGTATGCAAGGGGAAGAATCAAGAACAATACATTTAATGAAGGTGCCAATCTTCCAAATATCCCCTCGTGCCATAATATCACATAATCAGGTTGACCGTCGGCCCCCATTCGTGCAAATGTCTCATTAAAGACAATAAGGCGACTGACAAGGAAGCTCCGATTGGTCCCTTGAGATACTAGGTTTTTCTGTTGTATCTACGCGGTTATGTGGTAGTTGCTAGGTCCTGCCATGCGCGTAACAGCTTACTTACGGAACAAATTACAATATCGCATACACTAATGTAAAGCATATCACCTAGGAACTCCAAAATTATTATCAGATCAGTTTTGACCAAAATTGAGTTACTGGGTTTTGCCTTTGGACGGGAGAGCGGCCGTCGACTTCCCCGAGACACTGCACATCAACACCCGGCCGTGGACGTACACCTCCGACTATCAGGTACAGTTAAACTCACTAAAACACTAGCAACACAATAGAAAGATAAGGGATTTCCCAGAATTATCCTAGTAAATGTCTCTAAAAACATATGAATCCGTCTCAATGCAACGCGATTGCAATCGCGTTTTTTTTTCTCTCTAGTCTGTCGCTATCAATATCCTCAAACACGAATCTTTCATCCTCGCTCAAATTAATGGGGAAATTGTTGTTTTCTCGGTCCGAATAGCTGTTTTTGTTGGAGGCTCCCATTAAAATCAATGTGAATATATGAGGAGCCCTCAACTTGTGACGTCATCGTCAGCGACTTCCGGTAGAGGCAGGGCTTTTCTCCAGTTGCGAACTTTATCGTCGATGTTCTCTTTTTTAAGCAAAAATATAGCAATATCGCGAAATGATCAAGTATGACACAGATTGGACCTGCTATCCCCGTTTAAATAAGAACATCTCATTTCAGCAGGCCTTTAAGTACATAACTCCACATGTGTTCGTTCATAGTTTCGATGCCTTCAGTGACAATCTACAAAGTAAATAGTCATGGAAATAAAGAAAACGCATTGAATGAGGTGTGTCCAAACGTTTGGCCTGTACTGTATACATATATTTCTGCCTACCGTACGTGTGCAAACTTAAGCGACACCCTGTAGTTTGTGTACCTTACTAGCAGGTTTGCAAGCACCTTTACATAACAGTAGTAGTATTAGTGAACTTGTTAATATATGTATTAATATATGAATATGGTAATATTATGAATGTTACTAGCTCATAAGACTCCAATGGTACGCACTTGAAAATATTGTATTGAAAAAACCCACAATAATAGTAAAATAATGAGCAACTTATGTGGCATTTAGGAACACAATGAAAAATGAGAAGAAAAGTGTGAAGTACAGTACATATTGTGTATTATTCATTCAACACAGTACCGCTGTATACACTTTTATTTTATTTTTGTCAAATACTGCAAAAATGAGGAAACTAAATGTTGATTTTAAAAAAAAGTAAAAGAAGCAGCCTTTTTGCCTACAATTTCTTCCTTTTATTTTCTTTTTTTTTAAATTTATTCTTAAAATACATAATTTTGTTGAATTTCTCTCAAAATGCTTACCTAATTTTGTTGAATTTCTCTCAAAATGCTATCTTCAAAGAATCTACGTATAGTACTTCAGGATATCAAGTATAAGTGTTTGTACATTGAAGTGAAATCAAACCCATTTATCGGTGCTTGGCCCCCAAAACAGCACTCATCTTGAACACGAAACAAGCATTTTAAAGAGAAAAACATACTTTTAAATAACACATATTGTATGAAAAACAATCGTGAAAACAAGTACAATGTTTTTTGAAAAAAATGTATAGTATTTGCCTTGGAAAGGGGACCTCTACCGTATCTCCTTCCAGCTGCATCTCCGTCAAGCACACCATCATCAGCTTCTCCATATTTTCATGGATAAATGTTTGGGCATTATCGACTCACTCTTTAGTGCGTTGCAGACTAGTCGTGCGACGCTCCAAGCTAGTTAGGTTTGCTTGTTAGCCTTATAGGTCACGTTTTTAACGATTTATATCTTTTTTTCAATGAATATAATCCACTTCTTTGTCTCAACGCTGTCCTTCACACTCAATGACTTCCTTGCCACCCATGGAAAAACAAAGTAACTCATGCTAGCGAGTAAGACCAGATGTTTTGGTGGAATCTTACTTGTTTCACCGTGGGTTTCACTACAACAAGTAGGCTCATAGTTTAAAGCCCACCAAAAGTTGAGTGACAGCTTGTATCTCAAAATACGTGTAAAGTGATAACAATACAAAGGCCCCCACTCTGCCACACACACGGAATGAAGGAGTTAAAGGGGGCCACACCGAAATTCTTTCAGGGGGCCCCTACATTCTTCACAACTGCCCTGCTTGAAAAAGTCTCTTATTTTTGTACTCAAGTATGACTTTAGCGTACTCTCTACAACACAGTACTATCCTGGTGATGATACAGAACATGTACTCTCCTCAATTCAGATGCCTTTTATCAAACAAATTCACAATTATTATTATTATATATGAATTATGATGCAACATGATTACACTTCGTGTTGCTGAAACACGTACAGTATTCTCTCGCTCTCTTATTTTTGTAAGCAAATAACCTGCGATTAATCATGATTAATCACAGTTGTAGAGTGTGATTAATCTGAATTAAAAATAATCACTTGACAGCTATAATATCTATCTATCTATTATATATATATGTATATATATACATATATATATGTATATATAGATAGATATTTAACATGTAAATCAATAGGGGATGCTTACTGGATGTTATTGTACAGTACTGCACTGTATATGTACTACATTACTTCAAAGATTACATTTTCATTTTGCATTTCATTGCTTTCAATTATATATTGTGTGGGTGTGTGTTAACGCTGTGGGGTAGTAAAAGCCTTTTTATAACCAAAAGTGTTCTCCCCGCTGTAGGCCACGTACAAGAAGCCGTCCTCATCCCTCTCCTTGTCGTAGAGTTGGCCCATAGTCAGACTGCAACACAAGAAATAATAACATCATTATTCACGGCACGAAATAATTAGAGCATTTCCCGTAATTTTACAGCTTGCGTTCTTATTGTGACTTAATTGGTGCCTGTGTATGCTTTGTGTACATAAGTCCAAATGCTGTACACTGTCAGCACTCACATGTATTCAAAACTAGAAGTGATCCAGTATTGCTCTGAAATAACAGTTCAATTGTATTGTATTGTATTGTATAGGATTGTCCGATACAACTTTTTCACTTAAAGGCCTACTGAAATTAGATTTTCTTATTTAAACGGGGATAGCAGGTCCATTCTATGTGTCATACTTGATCATTTTGCGATATTGCCATATTTTTGCTGAAAGGATTTAGTAGAGAACATCGACGATAAAGTTTGCAACTTTTGGTCGCTAATAAAAAAGCCTGGCCTGTACCGGAAGTCGCAGACGATGATGTCACAAGGGTGAGGGCTCCTCACATCCTCACAATGTTTATAATGGGAGCCTCCAGCAGCAAGAGCTATTCGGACCGAGAAAACGACAATTTCCCCATTAATTTGAGCGAGGATAAAAGATTTGTGGATGATGATATTGATAGCGAAGGACTAGAAAAAAATTAAATAAATAAAATAAAATGAAAAGCAATAGCTCCAGGCAGCGGTAGTGTGAGCGTTTCAGATGTAATTAAACACATTTACTAGGATAATTCTGGAAGATCCCTTATCTGCTTATTGTTTTAATAGTGTTTTAGTGAGATTGTAAAGACATACCTCGAGGTCGGGTGGCTGCGGTGAACACGCAGTGTCTCAGAGAGAAGCCAAGGAGCCAAGCTCACATATGCCTTTCAAACAGCTACTGCAGGAGGCCGAATAATCCAATGATGTCTCCGGTAAGATATATATTACAATTTTCCCATCCAAAAACATGCTGATTGACGTAGAGAAACATGTTCGCTTGACACCGGCTGTGTCTCGGTGCTAAAGACAGCTGCAATACACCGCTTTGCACCAACAGCATTGTTCTTTATAGTCTCCATTATTAATTGAACAAATCGCAAAAGATTCAGCAGCGCAGATGTCCAAATTACTGTGTAATTATGCGATGAAAAGAGACGACTTTTAGCCATAACTGGTGCTGAGCTAATATTTCCTGACAGTCCGTGACATCACGCGCACGCGTCATCATTCCGCGACGTTTTCAACAGGATACCTCGCGGGAAATTTAAAATTGCAATTTAGTAAACTAAAAAGGCCGTATTGGCATGTGTTGCAATAATAATATTTCATCATTGATATATAAACTATCAGACTGCGTGGTCGGTAGTCGTGGGTTTCAGTAGGCCTTTAAGATACAATACAATATTGGAGCCTTGAATATTGGCCAAAACCGATATTATATCCGACAGATAGCAGAAGGAATCATGGATACTCTTAGTAATTTATAGTGGGGAATACAGTGATGGGCAAGCTACGTAGAAAATGCAGTAATCTAAAATACATATTACTCTGGATTGAATGGAGCTAAGCTACAGTGGAAGCTACATATACATACTGTATGTACATATCAATAATTACATACATAGATACATATGTATATACATATCCATACATACATATAAATTCAAATATACAGTCTGCAAAAATAAGGGCAATAAAACACCAGTTAACAAAGGCAAAATTACGGTATTACACGATGTACAGTGGGGCACAAAAGTATTTAGTCAGCCACCGAATGTGCAAGTTCTCCCACTTAAAATGATGACAGAGGTCTGTAATTTTCATCATAGGTAGACTTCAACTGTGAGAGACAGAATGTGAAAAAAAAAATCCAGGAATTCACATTGTAGGAATTTTAAAGAATTTATTTGTAAATTATGGTGGAAAATAAGTATTTGGTCAACCATTCAAATCTCTCACTGATGGAAGGAGGTTTTGGCTCAAAATCTCACGATACATGGCCCCATTCATTCTTTCCTTAACACGGATCAATTGTCCTGTCCCCTTAGCAGAAAAACAGCCCCAAAGCATGATGTTTCCACCCCCATGCTTCACAGTGTTCTTGGGATGAAACTCAGTATTCTTCTTCCTCCAAACACGACGAGTTGAGTTTATACCAAAATGGATACATGGATGATACAGCAGAGGATTGGGAGAATGTCATGTGGTCAGATGAAACCAAAATATAACTTTTTGGTATAAACTCAACTCGTCGTGTTTGGAGGAAGAAGAATACTGAGTTGCATCCCAAGAACACCACACCTACTGTGAAGCATGGGGGTACTCAGAGCGCTTTGACACTACTTCCACATTTACCCATTCACACACTGATGGAGGGAGCTGCCATGCAAGGTGCTAACCAGCACCTATCAGGGGCAAGGGTGAAGTGTCTTGCTCAGGACACAACTGACGTGACGAGGTTGGTACTACGTGGGGATTGAACCAGGGACCTTGGGGTTGCGCATGGCCACTCTCCCACTGCGACACGCCGTCCCTAACATATGTAACATACCGTATTTCCTCGAATTGTTGCAGGGCATATAGTATGCGCTTGCCTTGAATTACTGCCGGGTCAAACTCGCTTCGCAAAATAATTAGGGCATGCTTAGTATTACCCGGGTCAAACTCATGATGTCACGAGTGACACTTCCCCGGTCATCATTTTCAAAATGGAGGAGGCTGATTTCAATACCGTAATTTGAATAAAGGGAAGAAGATTAAGAGCTATTCAGTAGGATTTAAGGTCCAACCAACCATACATCACACTCAAATTTTTACTGCATACCTTTGGTAAGTGCTGGAATGAGGAGGTTTTAAAATAATTAGCGCATGCTTACTTTTACCACATGCCTTTGGTAAGCGCAGGAGTGAGGAGAAGTTTTAAATTAATTAGTGCCCCGGCGGCAATTCAAGAAAATACGGTATGGTAACATATGTTGCTCCCTAACCTGTATGTACCTTTCAGCATTAATGGTGCCTTCACAAATGTGTAAGTTACCCGTGCCTTGAGCACTAATTGAGAAATGTTGTTCTTAAACTGTTCAACAATTTGCTCACGCATTTAATCACAAAGTGGTGAGCCTCGCCCCATCCTTGTTTGTGAACGGCTGAGTATATCACGGAAGCTGCTTTTATACCCAATCATGGCACCCACCTGTTCCCAATTCGCCTGTGGGATGTTCCAAATAAGTGTTTGATGAGCATTCCTCAACTTTATCAGTCTTTTTTGCCACTTGTGCCTGCTTTTTTGAAACATGTCGCAGGGATCAAATTCCAAATCAGCTAATATTTGCAAAAAATTAAGTTTTCCAGTTCGAACTAGGGCTGGGCGATATATCGATATACCGCGGGTTTGTCTCTGTGCGATATAGAAAATGACTATATCGTGATATTCGAGTATACGTTCTCACACAGTTGCTTTTAGCTGCTGGCATTACACTACATGCGTTTCTAACTCTTTGTCGTCTCTCCTTCTCACAGACAGCAAGCGAACCTTCTTACATACGTCACATACGTATACTCCCTAGCAGAGCAGAGAGGTAGCAGCATGGGTAACGTTAGCTGTGGTACGAGTGGTAATACGAGAGAAAGAAGGTGCGAAATGGTAACAAATGAAGGAAAAAATAATTCCCAAGAAAAACAGCAGGGGGTTCATCGTCTGCCGGTGATTTGGCTTCAAGTGGGAATGTCAAACAGACAACCGTAATTTGTCAAGTGGGGGGCAAAAGCGTTTCTACAAAAAGTAAAATTACTGCTAATACGTAGCATTAATTGAAAATTCACCACGGGGGCGTGGTTAAGAGGGGAGGAGTATATTTACAGCTACAATTCACCAAGTCATATATTTCATATATATATATATATATATATATATATATATATTGTAGCGTCCCGGAAGAGTTAGTGCTGCAAGGCGTTCTGGGTATTTGTTCTGTTGTGTTTATGTTGTGTTACGGTGCGGATGTTCTCCCGAAATGAGTCATTCTTGTTTGGTGTGGGTTCACAGTGTGGCGCATATTTTAACAGTGTTAAAGTTGTTTATACGGCCACCCTCAGTGTGACCTGTATGGCTATTGACCATGTATGACTTGCATTCACTTGTGTGTGTGTATAAGCCGCATATATTATGTGACTGGGCCGGCACGCTGTTTGTATGGAGGAAAAGCGGACGTGGCGACAGGTTGTAGAGAACGCCAAAGGCAGTTCCTTTAAAGCCCGCCCCAAATATTGTTGTCCCGGATGAAATTCAGGAGGGGCACTGAACTTAGGGAGTCTCCCGGGAAAATCGGGAGGGTTGCCAAGTAAGAGTATTAGCGGTGAATGCGGTGTTACAGCGGCGGGCCAGCTCTAATGTTAATATGATATTGCCTCAAGGGCCAAGTGAAATTACACGGCGGGCCAAGTTTGACACCCATGCTATATGGCCTAAAAATATCGAGATATTAAAAAACGGCCATATCGCCCAGCCCTAGTTCGAACATTAAATATCTTGTTTTTGCAGTCTATTGAATTGAATATAAGTTGAAAACGATTTGCAATTCATTGTATTCTGTTTTTATTTACGATTTACACAACGTGCAAACTTCAATGATTTTGGCTTTTGTATATTTGTGACAGACTTCAATGAATAAATATACAGAAACACTGGATCATTTTTTTAAAGACAGCAGGGATTCTTATTAGGCGTCGCTCAGTGCTCACACGCAGAGAATTATTCCCGCTGATGGAATAAATAACAGTGCTTTTTGTGTGAACAAAAAGTAACTATAGTCGGTGCAAAAGTAGGTCAGAATGTTCAGCTAAAAGCTTGTGTGTACATGTGAACACTTTATAATACTCGGACAAAAAGATCTGCTGTGATTGGTGTAAAAGGAGAACTAGAGTCCGGTTTCTTGCCATTCATGGCGACATCAAAGGTTAAGTTAAAGGCTTTCTTCTTCCATGGAACACAGACAAAGTGGAAGTATGTCATGACACACACTACAAAGTAAAGTTTTGTATTCATATCCAGTATTCATGTGTGATGTTTACCATAACATTGACTTCTCACCTGGACTGAGGAACTGTTTTGTCCACAAAGAGGAAAATGGCTTTCTCTGAAGGTAACTGGATGCGTTTCCTGATGATCCACATGAACTGGGCCACGGTGATGTCAGAGGGCACCAGGTACTTCCTCTTATCAATGTCCACTATCTGAGAGCCAGACACTTTCTCCACGATCACCTGAAGCACAAACACCAACACCCATCAAGGGTTTGCACGCCAAAGTTTTTCCTATTTCATTTGACTTTTTAATATTTTAGAATGGCAAGTAACTGTTGAGGTGGCATCTCGCACACCCAGCCATGTTGGTGCTCATTAGCCACTAATAAGGCCAAAACGTTCCAATAATTCCCCTTTTTTTTTTAGTTATGCTTGAAATCAAACAAGTTGAAAAACTTATTCGGGTGTTACCATTTAGTGGTCAATTGTACGGAATACAGTGGGGCAAAAAAGTAATTGGTCAGCCACCGATTGTGCAAGTTCTCCCGCTTAAAATGATGAGAGAGGTCTGTAATTTTCATCATAGGTACACTTCAACTGTGAGAGACAGAGTGTGAAAAAAAAATCCAGAAATTCACATTGTAGGAATTTTAAAGAATTTATTTGTAAATTATGGGGGAAAATAAGTATTTGGTCACTTCAAACAAGGAAGATCTCTGGCTCTCGCAGACCTGTAACTTCTTCTTTAAGAAGCTCTTCTTTCCTCCACTCGTTACCTGTATTAATGGAACCTGTTTGAACTCGTTATCTGTATAAAAGACACCTGTCCACAGCCTCAAACAGTCAGACTCCAAACTCCACTATGGCCAAGACCAAAGAGCTGTCGAAGGACATCAGCAAAAGAATTGTAGACCTGCACCAGACTGGGAAGAGTGAATCTACAATAGGCAAACAGCTTGGTGTGAAAATATCAACTGTGGGAGCAATTATCCACTGATAATCTCCTTCGATCTGGGGCTCCACGCAAGATCTCATCCCGTGGGGTCAAAATGATCATGAGAAGGGTGAGCAAAAATCCCAGAACCACACGGGGGGACCTGGTGAATGACCTGCAGAGTGCTGGGACCAAAGTAAGAAAGGTTACCATCAGTAACACACTACGCCGACAGGGAATCAAATCCTGCAGTGCCAGATGTGTCCTCCTGCTTAAGCCAGTGCATGTCCAGGCCCGTCTGAAGTTTGCCAGAGAGCACATGGATGATACAGCAGAGGGTTGGGAGACTGTCATGTGGTCAGATGAAACCAAAATAGAACTTTTTGGTATAAACTCAACTCGTCGTGTTTGGAGGAAGAAGAATACTGAGTCGCATCCCAAGAACACTATACCTACTGTGAAGCATGGGGGTGGAAACATCATGCTTTGGGGCTGTTTTTCTGCTAAGGGGACATGACGACTGATCGGTGTTAAGGAAAGAATGAAGGGGGCCATGTATCGTGAGATTTTGAGCCAAAACCTCCTAACATCAGTGAGAGCTTTGAAGATGAAACGTGGCTGGGTCTTCCAGCATGACAATGATCCCAAACACACCGCCCGGGCAACGGAGGAGTGACTCCGTAAGAAACATTTGAAAGTCCTGGAGTGGCCTAGCCAGTCTCCAGACCTCAACCCCATAGAAAATCTGTGGAGGGAGTTGAAAGTCTGTGTTGCTCGGCGACAGCCCCAAAACATCACTGCTCTCGAGAAGATCTGCATAGAGCAGGGGTCGGGAACCTTTTTGGCTGAGAGAGCCATACAAGCCAAATATTTTGAAAAGTACTTCCGTGAGAGCCATATAATATTTTTTTAAGACTGAACACAACTAAATGCGTGCATTTTTATGTAAAACCAACATTTTTAGAGTATAATAAAATAAGTCTCTTATTCTTTTTAATAACACTGTTATTCTGAAGCGGACCAACAATAAATAAAATACTTCTTACCATTAATGTGACTTCTTGAACAGATGCGGTAGAAACCAGATGGATGGATTAAAATGCATGGGAATGTTTTATATTTTGAACGTTATTTTTGACACTGTGACTACCAGCAGAATTATTCATTACTTGTTAAGCAATGTCAGCTAAGATTTATCTGAGAGCCAGGTGCAGTCATCAAAAGAGCCACATCTGGCTCTAGAGCCATAGGTTCCCTACCCCTGGCATAGAGGAATGGGCCAAAATACCAGCTACTGTGTGTACAAACCTGGTAAAGACCTATAGTAATCGTTTGACCTCTGTTATTGCCAACAAAGATTATATTACAAAGTATTGAGTTTAATTTTTGTTATTGACCAAATACTTATTTTCCACCATAATTTACAAATAAATTATTAAAAATTCCTACAATGTGAATTCCTGGATTTTTTTTTCCACATTCTGTCTCTCACAGTTGAAGTGTACCTGTTATGAAAATGACAGACCTCTGTCATCATTTTAAGTGGGAGAACTTGCACTATCGGTGGCTGACTAAATACTTTTTTGCCCCACTGTATGTACTGTACTGTACAATCTACTAATACAAGTTTCAATCAGTCAATCAAAGTCGGCTATTTTGGAGCCATCGCTGCACCTAAAAAGTTTACAAAACAACCATGCAACTTTTTTCAATATCAATCTCCAAGAAATGTGACGGGCATGTCTGTCATGAGTCACGACAAGACACACGAAAAGTAGTGACTACTCCTGCTTTTATATCAATCAATGTTTATTTATATAGCCCGAAATCACAAGTGACTCAGAGGGCTGCAACAGTATCAAAAGTAAGTCGGCTATTTTGAAGCCAGCAGCCCTATTAAAGGTTACAAACCTGCAACTGGTTTCAACAATGTGAATCTCAACAAAACGCAGGTGGACATATTTACGCACAAAAAGTCTTGTTTTAGCCTTAACTGAAATTAAATCCAGTGGATCCTCAATATACGAACCCCTCTTTATGAAAACGTTTTGATTTACAAACCCCGTTTCCATATGAGTTGGGAAATTGTGTTAGATGTAAATATAAACGGAATACAATGATTTGCAGATCCCTTTCAGCCCATATTCAGTTGAATGCACTACAAAAACAAGATATTTGATCTTCAAACTCATAAACTTTATTTTTTTTTTGCAAATAATAATTAACTTAGGATTTCATGGCTGCAACACGTCCCAAAGTAGTTGGGAAAGGGCATGTTCACCACTCTGTTATATCACCTTTTCTTTTAACAACACTCAAATGTTTGGGAACTGAGGAAACTAATTGTTGAACCTTTGAAAGTGGAATTTTTTTCCATTCTTGTTTTATGCTTCAGTCGTTCAACAGTCCGGGGTCTCCGCTGTCGTACTTTACGCTTCATAATGCGCCACACATTTTCGATGGGAGACAGGTCTGGACTGCAGGCGGGCCAGGAAAGTACCCGCACTCTTTGTTTATAAAGCTACGCAGTTGTAACACGTGATGAATGTGGCTTGGCATTGTCTTGCCGAAATAAGCAGGGGCGTCCATGAAAAAGACGGCGCTTAGATGGCAGCATATGTTGTTCCATAACCTGTATGTACCTTTCAGCATTAATGGTGCCTTTACAGATGTGTAAGTTACCCATGCCTTGGGCACTAATGCACCCCCATACCATCACAGATGCTGTTTTTTTAACTTTGTGTCGATAACAGTCTGGATGGTTTGCTTCCGCTTCGGTCCAGATGACACGATGTTGGATATTTCCAAAAACAATTTGAAATTTGGACTCGTCAGACCACTGTACACTTTTCCACTTTGCATCAGTCCAATCTAGATGCAAAGTGGAAGTCGGCGGCGTTTCTGGATGTTGTTGATAAATGGCTTTCGCTTTGCATAGTAGAGCTTTAACTTGCACTTACAGATGTAGAGACTGACTGTATTTAGTGACAGTGGTTTTCTGTAGTGTTCCTGAGCCCATGTGGTGATATCCTTTAGAGATCCATGTCGGTTTTTGATACAGTGATCGAAGGTCATGGTCCTTTAATGTTGGTTTCCGGGCATGCCGCTTACGTGGAGTGATTTTTCCAGATTCTCTGAACCTTTTGATGATATTATGGACCCTAGATGTTGAAATCCCTAAATTTCTTGCAATTGCGCTTTGAGAAACGTTGTTCTTAAACTGTTTGACTATTTGCTCACGCAGTTGTGGACAAAGGGGTGTACCTCGCCCCATCCTTTCTTGTGAAAGACTGAACATTTTTTGGGAAGCTGTTTTTATACCCAATCATGGCACCCGCCTGTTCCCAATTAGCCTGCACACCTGCGGGATGTTCCAAATAAGTGTTTGATGAGCATCCCTCAACTTTATCAGTATTTATTGCCACCTTTCCCAACTTCTTTGTCACGTGTTGCTGGCATCAAATTCTAAAGTTAATGATTATTTGCACAAAAAAAAACTTTTATCAGTTTGAACATCAAAAATGGATGGATGGATGGATATGTTGTCTTTGTAGCATATTCAACTGAATATGGGCTGAAAATGATTTGCAAATCATTGTATTCCGTTTATATTTACATCTAACACAATTTCCCAACTCATATGGAAACGGGGTTTGTAGAAACCACGGACCGAAAGATATATGCTTGTGGGAGGAGGTTGTGATCAGCGCGCTGCAGGAGCAAAAGGTCACTGCCTCAGTCAATGGCGTTGAGGGCGTAGCACCATCGACTAGGAGCGGGGCATGTGCGGGATGGCGAGACACAGCTGGCAGGTGATTGATTAGATTTCGCAGGTGGTATGTGTTAATCTAATCAGCTGTTGTCTTTAACAGTGATCAGCTATTGGAGGAGAGGCTGCGCGAGAAACCGGAGAGACAGACATCTGCAAAGATTGTACTGGAAAGAGTGTTCATTAAATCAGTGTTTTTCAACCATTAGTGTGCCGTGAGAGATTATCTAGTTTCACCTATTTGGGTTCAAAATATTTTTTGCAAAGCAGTAATTATAGTCTGCAAATGATGTGTTTTCGTTAAGTGTCGGTGCTGTCTAGAGCTCGGCGGAGTAACCGTGTAACACTCTTCCATATCAGTAGGTGGCAGCAGGTAGCTAATAGCTTTGTAGATGTATGGATCAGCGGGAGGCAGGGTGCAGGTAAAAAAAGGTTTTTAATGCTTAAATAAATAAAAAAACACAAATGTGAGTGTTCCTAAGAAGAAGCATTTAAGCTTAAGGAAGGTTATACAGAACTAAACTAAAACTGAACTGGCTACTGTCAGGCTTGGACTTGGTCTTGGTTTGTTTTCCCGAGGTGCAAAGCGAATAGAGTGGAAACGGCGCGAAGGTAAAGACATCTTTATTTTAACACTGAAACTAAAAACAGGAACCAACAAAAAGCGCGCACAATGGCGGTACAAAAAACTGGGCTATGAAACAAAAGACTAGCACAAAGGTTATAAACTACAAACATGAAACAAAAACACTTGCGCAGTGGCATGAATAACAAAAACTTACGTGGACAAAATGGACAGCACTGCAAGGCATGAAGCAGATAATCGAGGGCGTGAATGAGGTGATGTTGCCAGCCTGACTAACTGGTAACTGTGGCTTAAATAATGAACATGATAAGTGAAAACAGGTGTGAGACAAGACAGGTGAACTGATTGGTTGTCATGGTAACAAAACAGGGAGTGAAAAAAAAAAAGGAACTTAGAGTCCAAAGGGTCAAAAGCACCTGGTATTCCTAGGCACTCTCCCATCCAAGTACTAACCAGGCCAGACACTGCTTAGCTTTGAGAACAGATAAGATTGGGGATGCTCAGGGTAATATGGCCATACAAAACTCATGATCAGACATGACAGAAAACTAAATCAGTTGGCATGGTAAGACAAACAAGGAAATGCAAAACAGAACTAAATGTCCAAAAAACTAAACATAGCATGACCAAAACAAAACATGAACCATAGGCGTGACAGCTACAAAGTAAACAAAAACAGAATGCTGGACAACAGCAAAGACTTACTGTGGAGCAAAGACAATGTACATCCGAACATGACATGACAATCAAGAATGTCCCAACAAAGAAGGATGAAAACAACTGAAATGTTATTGATTGCTTAAACAAATCAGGTGTGGGAACAGCAGTCAAGGAAGACATGAAACTGCTACAGGAAGATCCCAAATAAACAGAAAAAGACACCAAAATTGGAGCGCAAGACAAGTAAAACACTACAGAAAGGAAAACTGCAAACAAGTGCAAATAAGTCAGGGTGTGATGTGACAGGTGGTGACAGTACACCTACTTTGAGACAAGAACTCTCCCGTCCAAAGGCAAAACCCAGTAACTCAATTTTAGTCAAAACTGAGCTGATAATTTTGGAGTTCCTAGGTGATATGCTTTGCATTAGTGTATGCGATATTGTAATTTGTTCCGTAAGTAAGCTGTTACGTGCATGGCAGGACCTAGCAACTACCACATAACCGCGTAGATACAACAGAAAAACCTAGTATCTCAAGGGACCAATCGGAGCTTCTTTGTCAGTCGCCTTATTGTCTTTAATGAGACATTTGCACGAATGGGGGCCGACGGTCAACCTGATTATGTGATATTATGGCACGAGGGGATATTTGGAAGATTGGCCCAGGACGTTGCAAGCACCTTCATTAAATGTATTGTTCTTGATTCTTCCCCTTGCATACTCTTTTGGGCAGATAACTGTGGAGGTCAAAATAAAAACTGGACGCTTTACTTGCCCAATGTGCAAACGCAGAATGGGGCCCACCCGAGATTGTGATAAAATATCTGGAGAAAGGGCACACATTCATGAGAGCAGATTCAATCCATGGCTCAATCGGCAAGAAAATGAAAGCTCAAGAAAACATCTAAACGTTTGATGACTTTGTAGATCTTTGTAAGACAGCATCAAGATGGATTGGTTTTCCTTTGTTTTCTCAAAATCAGCTAGAAGTGAGTTACAAGGTTTTGCCTTTGGACGGGAGAGCTATAGTCATGCATGCTTGCTTACGCTTTTAAATCAATTCCAACAATTGCGACAACAACTTTTTATTTTCAATATCGGCTGTTGAGTTTCATTTTTTAATGATTTCCGCGGGTGATGTGCCTCCGCATTTTTTCAATGAAAAAAAGGTGCCTTGGCTCAAAAAAGGTTGAAAAACACTGCATTAAATCACATGGTGATTAAAACTTTGTTAAACGGCACAACTGACTCCTGTGAAGTGGGATCCGTGGAACGAGTACGGACCTTGTCTCAGGCCCAGTCTTCATTAAGCCAGATAACTCCTTACACCAGGGGTGCCCACACTTTTTCTGCAGGCGAGCTACTTTTCAATTGACCAACTCGAGGGGATCTACCTCATTTATATATATCATTTATATTTATTTATTTATGAAAGAGACATTTTTGTAAACAAGTTAAATATGTTTAATGATAATACAAGCATGTGTAACACATATACATGTCTTTCTTTCACGAAGACAACAATATAAGTTGGTGTATTACCTGATTCTGATGACTTGCATTGATTGGAATCAGACAGTAATGATGATAACGCCCACATTTTCAAATGGAGGAGAAAAAAAGTTGTCCTTTCTGTACAATACGACATGAAAGTGGTTGGTTTTTGGCATCTAATTCATCCAGCTTCCATACACTTTACAAGAAAAACATTGGCGGCAAATTCCGTAGCTTGCTTGATTGATATTCACGGCACCCGAGGGTCTTGTGAGATGACGCTGGCTGCTGCCAGTTCATTATTATGAAAAAATGACAGAGAGGAAGGCGAGAAACACTTTTTATTTCAACAGACTTTCGCGCCGTCCCTTCCGTCAAAACTCTAAAGGCAGACTGCACATTTCCTATCTTCACAATAAAAGCCCTGCTTCATGCTGCCTGCGCTAACAAAATAAGAGTCTCGGAAAGCTGGCGTGCACAAGTGATGTGCACGCCAGCTTTCTGAGGGATCGTGACACGATGGCGAGGCATAATGGATGCGTGTTGCTACCCCAGGGATGCAAGAGGACCAGGACAAGCAGGAGTTGCAGGTAAGATTAGATTTAATACAAAAACAAAAATAATACTGGTACAAAATGCAAAGAAAAGGCGTGCCGAATGCACGGAGAGCTATGCTAATAATTAGCAACGAGAGCAGAGTACAGGAATAGAGGTGCAGAGCGCACGCAAAGCTAAGGCGAGACTTAGCAATAGTGATTACAAAAATAAGAACCAACGTGCGTGTTGCAAGTAGCAAACAAAACAGCCAGGAGGAACTAAGGTAGCAGGTGGTCTTAAATACAACACAAATAATTCAAAACAGGTGTGCGTAATGAGTCCGTGCAGGAGGCATACTTAGGTTGCCATGGTGACAATACAAAACAAGGAAGTGCGCTAACAAACGGGATCGGTAGAGTCCAAAACATGATCAAAACATAGTAGGACAATACAAAAAAAGACAAACATGCTAGAGATGTGTGATCCGGAAGCCGGATCACAACATTACCCCCCCCTTAAGGGGCAGATCCCAGATGCCCCCAAAAAACTGCAATAAAGAGAACCCCCTCCCAAAACCAGAAAGTTCACAAACGAAGGGAGGGCGGAAGGAGTCCACGGTGGAGGGTCGCCAGATCGCATGTCCCCGAATCCACCGAGGACACATCATGTGGCGGCGGCGGGTGGAACGCTGCTGCCGAAAAAGTTTTGGCGGGCGACCTCGAAAAGGCCACATTAGTGGCCGCCTCGCAGGATGAGGTGCCCGGCGAGGCGGACGACCCGGGCACGGCCACATCCGTGGCCGACATGGAGGAGGGAGTATCTGGCGAGGAGGATGACCTCGCAGAGGCCACGCCCGTGGTCGACGTGGTGGACGACGCCTCAGCACCGAAATCCCAGCAGGCTTGGAAGCAGCAGACGAGGGTGCGGGGACTGCAGCCAAAGCAGGCCCGAGTGCAGCTGGCGAGGATGATGCGGGTGCTGCAGCCGCAGGAGTCGTCGGAGGCGGCCTGGGAGCCGCAGGAGTCGTCGGAGGCGGCCTGGGAGCCGCAGGAGTCGTCGGAGGCGGCCTGGGAGCCGCAGGAGTCGTCGGAGGCGGCCTGGGAGCCGCAGGAGTCGTCGGAGGCGGCCTGGGAGCCGCAGGAGTCGTCGGTGGTGCTGGTGTGGGCTCCAGCCCCGTCGTCGACGCTGGTGTGGGCTCCAGCCCCGTCGTCGACGCTGGTGTGGGCTCCAGCCCCGTCGTCGGCGCTGGTGTGGGCTCCAGCCCCGTCGTCGGCGCTGGTGTGGGCTCCAGCCCCGTCGTCGGCGCTGGTGTGGGCTCCAGCCCCGTCGTCGGCGCTGGTGTGGGCTCCAGCCCCGTCGTCGGCGGTGCTTGGCGGCACGGAGCTGGCACCGGTGCTTGGCGGCACGGAGCTGGCACCGGTACCTGTCGTGGTGCTGGTACCGGAGTGGGCTCCAGACTGGGAGTTTGTGCTGGTGTGAGAACCAGACTGGGAGTTTGTGCTGGTGTGAGAACCAGACTGGGAGCTGGTGTGAGAACCAGACTGGGAGCTGGTGTGAGAACCAGACTGGGAGCTGGTGTGAGAACCAGACTGGGAGCTGGTGTGAGAACCAGACTGGGAGCTGGTGTGAGAACCAGACTGGGAGCTGGTGTGAGAACCAGACTGGGAGCTGGTGTGAGAACCAGACTGGGAGCTGGTGTGAGAACCAGACTGGGAGTTTGTGCTGGTGTGAGAACCAGACTGGGACTAGGCTTGAACACCGGTGGTGGAGGGCGCACTGGAGGTAGTGGACTAGCGAGTCGAAAAGTCGGTGGAGGAGGTCTAGGTGGCCTTAGTGGCTTGACCGGGGGAAACACAGGTGGAGGAGGTCTACTAGGAGGAGCTAAGCGGAATATCGGTGGAGGTGGCCTCATAGGAGGCTGCGGTTTGACAGTTAGCATCTGAGCTACTTCCCCACCAAAGCTATAGGCCTTAGCCCCTCCCTCCAGACGGGGATCCCAGACCCGTTCCCTATGGTCAGGGACTGACCTTAAGGGAGGGTGGTGTGAGGTTTGGAGGTGGGCAGACTCCTCCCCTTTAAGTTGACCAACATGTCCTTTTGAAAAAGGAGAAAAAAACCCAGACTTGGGCGGGGAACGGGGCTTAAGAGGTGGAGGAAGAAAAGTAGGTAGCTCATGTTGCCTTAGTTTGCATCTAGAAATAACATCTGTATAGAACTTAGTTGTGTCTATAGAGTCCAAAAAATCATAGTCAATATTTGAAACAGGTTGAGAATAAGACTCAACAATATAAAAATCCTCAGAAAAAATATCATCGACAGGGGGTGGTATTGAGTCACCAGGGGGCGTTGACGAAATGACGTCACCGTGATGGACCGGTGGGCCGGAGGTATGCCCTGGCCTTACAGCCCAGTCGGAAGAGTGGTTGGAATATGGAGAAAAAACAAAACTTCCAAACCTCAGGGAAGAGTACTGGGCTGTTGTCTGCGCGCTGCTGTCCGGGGAAAAAGTCTTCGCGGCTTGGCGAAGGGAAGACTTTTGGTGGTCCACTGCGAGGCGGCGTTGTGCTGGCTGTTTTCTGACACGATGGCGAGGCATAATGGATGCGTGTTGCTACCCCAGGGATGCAAGAGGACCAGGACAAGCAGGAGTTGCAGGTAAGATTAGATTTAATACAAAAACAAAAATAATACTGGTACAAAATGCAAAGAAAAGGCGTGCCGAATGCACGGAGAGCTATGCTAATAATTAGCAACGAGAGCAGAGTACAGGAATAGAGGTGCAGAGCGCACGCAAAGCTAAGGCGAGACTTAGCAATAGTGATTACAAAAATAAGAACCAACGTGCGTGTTGCAAGTAGCAAACAAAACAGCCAGGAGGAACTAAGGTAGCAGGTGGTCTTAAATACAACACAAATAATTCAAAACAGGTGTGCGTAATGAGTCCGTGCAGGAGGCATACTTAGGTTGCCATGGTGACAATACAAAACAAGGAAGTGCGCTAACAAACGGGATCGGTAGAGTCCAAAACATGATCAAAACATAGTAGGACAATACAAAAAAAGACAAACATGCTAGAGATGTGTGATCCGGAAGCCGGATCACAACAGATCGCTTGTGCACGCTAGTTTTCCGAGACTCTGTATTTAGTTAGCGCAGGCAGCATGAAGCAGGGCTTTTATTGTGAAGATAGGAAATGTGCAGTCGGCCTTTGGAGTTTTGACGGAAGGTACGGCGCGAGAGTCTGTTGAAATAAAAAGTGTTTCTCGCCTTCCTCTCGGTCATTTTTAATAATAATGATCTTGCAGCAGCCAGCGTCATCTCACAAGACCCTCCGGTACCGTGAATGTCATTTAAGTGACGTCTTGGTGAAGATTGATGATCACTAATTTTTAGGTCTATTTTTTTTAAAAGCCTGGCTGGAGATCAACTGACACACCCCCCACGGTCGACTGGTAGCTCGCGATCGACGTAATGGGCACCCCTGCCTTACACGAATAACTATTGTCAGCCACACTAATCTATCGTTAAAGGTTCTCCTCCTTGGATAATTTTTTACACGGGTAAGTGCGCCGTCTATTTCTTGACTCTCCGGCTCTTACCTTTGTATGGACTCATTGAGTGTTTACAAACTGAGTTCGGAGAGGAAGTAATGCCAGAAAGAAAGCGCCACATAACAAGCGGTTTTGTAACTCGGGATAGGGCTGGGCGATATATCGCAGGTTTCTCTCTGTGTGATATAGAAAATGACTATATCGTGATATTCAGGTATATGTTCTCAAACAGTTGCTTTTAGCTACAGGCATTACACTACATGCGTTTCTCACTCTTTCTTGTCTCTCCTTCTGACAGAAACATAAACAAGCGCACCTTCTTACACAAGTCACGTACTGTCACGCGTGCAAAGTCATACGCCCTCGCCAAGCAGAGAGGTAGCTACATAGGTAACATTAGCTGTGATGCTAGCGGAGTGGTGCGAGTGGTAATACGAGAGAAAGAAGGTGCGAATCTGGTAACAAATGAAGGAAGAATTAATTCCCAAGAAAAACAGCACGGGGTGCATCGTCTGGCAGTGGTTTGGCTTCAAGCGGGAATATGTTGAACAATTATGCGGCAAAAGCGTTGCTACAAAAAGTTGCAGCACTGCTAATTTGTAGCATCCTTTGAAAAGTCACCCACTAGAGCAAGGGTCGGCAACCTGCGGCTCTTTGATCACTCTGATGTGGCTCAGCTGCATACTTGCAGACCGCCCCGATTTTTCCGGTAGGCTTCCAGATTTCAGTGCCTCTCCCAGGATAAGCTTTCGCCGATTTTCACCCTGACAACAATATAGAGGGCGTGCCGTGATAGCAACGCCTTTAACGTCCTCTTAAAAGTCTACTGAAACCCACTACTACCGACCACGCAGTCTGATAGTTTATATATCAATGATGAAATATTAACATTGCAACACATGCCAATACGGCCGATTTAGTTTACTAAATTGCAATTTTTAATTTCCCGCGAGTTTCTTGTTGAAAACGTCGCGGAAAGATGACGCGTACGCGTGACGTCACGGACTGTCAGAAAATATTAGCGCTGCTCCACTCGCGGCTAAAAGTTGTCTGCTTTAATCGCATACTTACACAGTATTTTGGACATCTGTGTTGTTGAATCTTTTGCAATTTATTCATTTAATATTGGAAACTATAAAGAACAATGCTGCTAGTGGAAAGCGGTGGATTGCAGCTGCCTTTAGCACCGAGACACAGCCGGTGTTTCTTTGTTTGTTGTGAAGCTTTAACACCGAGCAATCAAGCGAAAATATTTTCTTTACGTCAACCAGCATGTTTTTGGATGGGAATATTGTGATACATATCTTACCGGAGATATCATTGGATTATCTGTCATCCTGCAGCAGCTGTCAAAAAAGGCAGCTGTGAGCTTGGCTCCTCGGCTTCTCTCTGAGACACTGCGTGTTCACCGCAGCCATCCAACCTCGAGGTGGCTGGTGGCTCCCATTATAAACAATGTGAATATGTGTGGAGCCCTGCAACCAGTGACGTCACGCGCACATACTTCCGGTAAAGGCAGGGCTTTTCTATTAGCGACCAAAAGTTGCGAACTTTCTCGTCGATGTACTCTACTAAATCCTTTCAGCAAAAATATGGCAATATCGCGAAATGATAATAATAATAATAATAATAATGGATTAGATTTATATCGCGCTTTTCTATTGTTAGATACTCTAAGTGCTCACAGAGAAGTGGGAACCCATCATTCATTCACACCTGGTGGTGGTAAGTTACATCTGCCCTGGGGTAGACTGACGGAAGCGTAGCTGCCAGTTTGCGCCTACGGCCCCTCCGACCACCACCAATTATTCATTCATCATTCATTCACCAGTGTGAGCGGCACCTGGGGCAAGGGTGAAGTGTCCTGCCCAAGGACATAACGGCAGCGATTTGGATGTCAATAGGTGGGAAGCGAACCTGCAACCCTCAGGTTTCTGGCATGGCCGCTCTACCCACTACGCCATGCCGCCCGCATGCCGATCAAGTATGACACATAGAATGGACCTGCTATTCCCGTTTAAATAAGAAAATCTCATTTCAGTAGGCCTTTAAACATGTCATCGCGCCCGCTTTTACATCGTTCTATCTGCGTGCCGACCTCTCAACCATGTCATCGCGCCTGCTTTTACCCAGTGCTACCTGCGTGCCAGCCGGTCACATGTAGTATGTGGTCTTTGTTAATACACGTCAGTGACTGCTAAGGCATACTTGTTCAACAGCCATACAGGTCACACTGAGGGTTGTTGTCACAACCACTGGCTTGTTAGTGGCTGTAACATTAAGGGAGACCACACCGATTTGTACATTTTAGCCAACAGATCTTTTATTTACAACATGTATCAGTGATCAGTAATGTGAATTAACCAAGGAATGTATCAGTAAATGAGTGTTGTCCCAAAAGGGTGCAAGTGTGGTGCTAATCCCGGCCGTCGTTGCCGTGACCATACGGTCACCAAACGAATGTGCCTGTGGGACGAGAGATAGAGAGGGAGAGAGAGCATGAGAGAGAGAGCATGCTGATGGGAGGCCTTTTATAGGCCGCCCAATCAGCAGCCCTCTGAGATGTTGCACGTCTTCACAGACCAGCTCCACCTGCGGGTCGGAGGACCAAAGTGCCCCAAACACTAACCGGCAGAGCCGGGCATGACAGCTCCACCTGCGGGTCGGAGGACCAAAGTGCCCCAAACACTAACCGGCAGAGCCGGGCATGACACCCCCCCCCTTAAAAACAGAGACCCGTGTTAACTGGGTCTCTGAAGCACCATCAAAAAATAGAAAACCAAAACCTACAGTAGCCCCAGTAGCTATATTCTAGTCCCACTGACGCACCTCCCCTCCACCCCAGACCAACCAGAACCCAAACCATCCCAAACACCCTCCTTCCCCTCCGACCTTCCCTGCACCCAGCAAATCCTGGTACCCGGACAGCGACCTTTAAGGGAAACAGAGAAAAACCGCAGGTTAGGAGTGAGTGGAGATGATTAGACCTCCTGGTCCAGAGCCCGAGAGAGCGCATCAGCCATTACATTTTCCACCCCGCGAATATGGCGGATCAACAGGTGGAATGGCTGCAGAAACAGTGCCCAGCGCAACAGGCGCTGGTTGGTGGACCCTTTGAAAGACTGTAGAAAAGTGAGAGGGTTGTGATCTGAGTAGACCACAATTGGATGGAGACCCCCTCCCACATAGACTTCAAAGTGTTGCAATGCCCAAATCAATGCTAATGCTTCCTTTTCAATCACTGAATAATTAAATTGGTATTTGTTGAATTTTTTTGAAAAATAGCAAACCGGTCTGGCTACTCCATCATCATCAGCCTGCAGGAGGACCGCACCTGCTCCCACCTGGCTTGCATCCACCTGCAGCTGGAATGGCAGATCCAGTTTGGGTGCAGCCAGGACCGGAGCTGATGTTAACAAAAGCTTTGCATTCTGGAAAGCCTGCTGACACTCCTCCGACCAAATGAATTTGGCGCCACCCTTCAACAAATTGGTCAGAGGAGATACAACAGTTGAAAAATTGCAGCAAAAATTGCGGTAGTACCCGATCATACCCAAAAAGCGCATAAGTTCTTTCTTCGTCGCCGGCACAGGGAAATTATCAATAGCTGCCACCTTTGCGTTAACGGGCCGCACCATCCCCTGGCCGACTACTTTACCCAAATAGACGACTGTGGCACGCGCAAACTCGCATTTCGCTAAATTTACTGTGAGGTTTAGTGCCACCAACCTCTGGAAAAGCGCTCGAATGCCAAGCCAAATGTTCGTCCCAACTGTCTGAATGACAAACGGCGTCGTCCAAATAAACCGCGCACCCCTGCAGCCCCCCAACGACCCTATTCATGAGCCGTTGGAAGGCTGCAGGAGCATTCCGCAAACCGAAGCTCATTCGAGTATACGAGTACAAACCGGAAGAGGTAATGAATGCAGATATCTCCTGCGCTCTCTGCGTCAAAGGCACTTGATAGTAACCTTTCAATAAATCAAATTTGCTGACATAACGAGCACTCCCAACCTGATCCACACAGTCCTCGATACGTGGCAATGGAAAAGAATCTGGTCTAGTCACAGCATTTACTTTCCTATAATCTGTACAGAATCTATAGGTGTTATCTGACTTTTTCACCAGTAGACATGGCGATGCCCAACTGGAGTAAGATGGCTTGGCGAGACCATGATCAAGCAGATACTGCACACTGTCCTCCATACTCTTCTGTTTATCGGGAGCCACTCGATAAAATCTTTGTCGTATTGGGCGGGCACCCTGTGTGTCAATGTCATGTTCAATTAGTGTGGTACAGGTTGGAGTGTCGGAAAACAAAGGCAAAAACTCAAAAATCAAATCCGACAACTGTTTACGCTGTACCTCACTTAAATGACCGAGGAGACTATCTAGCTCCTTTAACTGCTGAGTATTATCTAAGCGCCCGTGTAACACTGAATCATCAGGTGCGCGCACTTCATCCCAAGCTGCCACCTCCGGCCAGTTGAGCGGTTCCCCAACCCCAACGGCTAGACCCACTGGACTCGCAGCAATCCCACCCGCCTTGTCGGAACCTGCAGAGTGGTAAGGCTTGAGTAAATTCACATGACACAGTTGCTGTGATCGTTTACGATCAGGAGTTGACAGTAAATAATTGAGATCTAACACTTGGCTCATAACCGTAAATGGACCAGAGTATTTTGCTGTAAATGGTGACCCCGGAATGGGCAGCAAAGCTAAAACTTGATCACCTGGATTGAAAACTCTGATCTTAGCTTTACGGTCATAACGCAGCTTCATTTTCACCTGAGCTTTAGTCAAATGCTCGGTTGCCTCTTTCCATGCAAGCAACAGCCTACGACGAAAACCATCTACATACTCAGTGAAACTGACGGGAGTGTTCTGCAGATCCAGATTGGCATTTAAAACAGACAGTGAGGTCCGGCCTTTGTGGCCAAAGACTAGGTCATTTGGACTAAAACCAGTGCTTTCTTGAACTACACCACGCGCAGACAACAAGAGCCATGGCAACGCCTCCTCCCAATCTCTCCGCATCTCAACACAGTAAGCGCGCAAGAGAGACTTCAACGTGGCATGCCAGCGCTCCAATGCCCCCTGACTCTGTGCGTGATACGCGCTGCTCAAATTGTGCTTCACCTGCATCGACTTCAACGCTGCAGCAAATGTTCTGGAGGTAAAGTTAGACCCTCTGTCGCTCTGAATTACCTTTGGAATGCCAAAGACAGAAATGAATTTAGACAAACATTTCAATATTGACCTTGTGGTAATTGTTCTCAAGGCATACGCTGCTGGATACCGAGTGGCCTGGCACATGATGGTAAAGAGGTACACACAACCAGATTTCGAAGGGGGTAGTGGACCTACACAATCAATAATGAGATGCTCAAATGGTGTGCCAACAGACGGAATAGGTTGAAGTGGTGCAGGTTTAATGGGAGTACTCTGTTTCGCAACCTGGCAAACATGACATGCTTTGACAAATCTAGATACATGGCGTTTCATCCGTGGCCAGTAAAAATGTTCCAAAAGACGTCGGTAGGTTTTCTTAACTCCAAAATGCCCAGACTCTGCTCCATGGGCTGTTCTCAAAATCAAATCACGGTATTTGTCAGGTACCATCACTTGAATCACCTGACCTGCCACTTCAGGATCAACACCTGGCAACCACGTATGCAGCAAAACGCCATTCTGAATGAAGTAACCCATCGTTGGATCAGTAGAAGCTAAGGCAAAATATTTCTCAAAGCTCTGATCATTCTTTTGTGCCTCAATTAAATCTTGACATGACAGAGGTTCGGGCAGCTCAGGAACAAAAATAGGCACAGATTTGGACACATCCGACGATTGCGCCTGCGTGCGAGACATTGCCCTAGTCACAGCACAAGCAGTAAACACTTCTGGGAATTCTTGACAACACGCGTCTGGCTCCTCTACAGATAGCGGTACAGGTGTAACAACTGGAGGTGGAGAAACTAAACACCCACCCAAATTGTTCCCCAGAATTACATGGATATCCTGCATAGGCAGAGACGGTCTCACAGCAATAGTCACCTCCCCATTCACAAATCCTGAACACAAGTGAATTTTGTGCAACGGTACAGAAAATGACTGCATGCCTATTCCTCTAATCAAAACACATTTCCCAGTGTCAGATGCTGTGGAAAATGGCAAAACTGCTCCAGAAATGAAACTCTCAGATGCCCCAGTGTCTCTTAAGATTTTAACTGGAACTTTTTGTGTCTCTCCAACCAATGACACCCAGCCATCACTAATGAATGGAGCGAAATCAGACGCAGCTGACTCTACTGATTTCGTCTGCTCGTCTGACACAGATGCACCATCTTCAATCACTTGCTCACAATGAACGTCCAAACGAGGTAACGGTGTTAGATCAGAGACGCCAAAATCAACTGGATGCACAACAGAAACACACCCAGCTACCTTGGCATTAGATTTACGGCCTTTCAACAGCGGGCAGTCCTTTTTCCAATGTCCCTCCTGCAAACAGTAATGACATTTATCCGTCGGGCTTGGGCGAGATTTGCTACTTCCATTATCAAATTTAGGAACATTACTGGAATTGCCATAATTGGATCGATTTGAACTACGACCATAACGAGGAGGAGAACGTTGTGGAGGAGAACGAGCAGGATCATAACGTTGGTGGCTATTATACCGTGGAGGACTGCTGTAAGGCTTACGTTTATGAGTCAACACAAAGGTATCAGCAAGCGAGGCTGCCTCCTCCACTGACTTTGCCTTTTGCTCATTAATGTAGGTTGCAATTCGATCTGGTACAATGTTCTTAAACTGCTCCAAAATCAACAAATCACGCAAATTTTCGTAAGTTGAGACAGACTCTGAAGTGAGCCACCGGTTAAAATAAGTACTCAACTCTCTTGCCACTTCAGCATGGGTCTGATTATCACGTTTACGCCAGTTTCTGAAACGTTGTCTGTAAGCTTCTGGATTCAGTTCATAACATTTCAAGACCGCTTTTTTCACCTCAGCATACTTGTGCCTATCAACAGGTGTTAATGCCAAGTATGCCTCCCGTGCGCGTCCTACTAGTACAGTTTGCAAAAGCACCGTTCTATCCTCTTCACTCCACTTTTTGTCAGAGGCCATCTGTTCAAACAGTGAGAAAAACACGTCTGGGTCACGTTCGTCAAACTTTGGAACATACTTTACCATGCTATCCATACTTGACCCGGACAGATTTCCACTAATCTTACCTTCTGACATTAGTTTCAAACGATCCTGTTCAATTTTAATTTTCTCAAGCTGTACTGTAAGGTCCATTTCACCTTTTTTCAAATCCATTTCTTTTTCAAATTTGAGTCTCTCCATATCTGCTTGCTGTTGCAATTCTCGTTCTAATTTGATTTTTTCCAGTTCAAAAAGACGTTCTTTCTCCTTAGCCTGTTGCGCCCACTCAAATTCAAGTGCCTTCATCTCTCTTTGTTGCTCAAAAGTCAGTATGCCTACCCTCTCTGACTGCATAGGCTCTGACATACCCTTCACATGAGCGTCACCACCTTTTCCTGAAGGCAAAATGCTCTGCTCACACAAAAACTCGTGAATGGACTCACGCAAGGGTCTCTTCTTACCAGCTCTAATGGCTGATGACAATTCCATGCCATACTTTTCTGCCAATTGCAACAACTGTTCCTTATTAAGGGCAAACAACAATTTCTCAGATGGTGCTTCCACAAAAGCCTCCATCCTGCTCAACCCAGGCCGTCAGTACCAATCTGGCTACTGTACCAAACCAACAATGAAACTACTGAAAAAACAACCCAACCAAAAACTAGCTCTAATTACGCTAGGCTCTCTCTCTCCAACCAATCCAACCAGGTCTCTAAAACATTACAGTTATGTTAACACAGCAAACTAACCTCGGAGCATCCCCCTAAACATTTCCCCCCCACTAGACTAATCTATTTTCACACAGAGCCCGAGGACGAGGATCATTTACTCACCAATACCTGTGGAGACGTACCATCCCGACAAAGCCGATTCAGCCGTTTCTCCAAGGCGGTGCCCTCGCCCAGGCTCTGTGACAGCAGGAACCTAGAACACGTACTAGATGGGGATAAAGGCGACAGCTCCTAGGAGGCTGAATGCAATGCTACAAACTGCAATGAAACTAAACCAAGATGGCTGGAACAAACAATTCAGTGTCTACCTACACTTGCACGGTCAAACAAAGCCTCAAAAGTACAAATCAGTAGATCCCCCAATTAACTAACTGATAACAGGCCCCAACTGACTATCAGCAGTACACAATTAGTAACTCAGCTCTACTCACCTTCCTACGCTCCAAAAGCCAGTAGAAGGAATACTCAATACAAAGAGCTCTACGCACCTTCCTACGCTGCCATAGCCAGTAGAAGGAATTACCATAGCCTAAAGTTACTACCAAAGATCGGACGAGCCCCCATATGTCACAACCACTGGCTTGTTAGTGGCTGTAACATTAAGGGAGACCACACCGATTTGTACATTTTAGCCAACAGATCTTTTATTTACAACATGTATCAGTGATCAGTAATGTGAATTAACCAAGGAATGTATCAGTAAATGAGTGTTGTCCCAAAAGGGTGCAAGTGTGGTGCTAATCCCGGCCGTCGTTGCCGTGACCATACGGTCACCAAACGAATGTGCCTGTGGGACGAGAGATAGAGAGAGAGAGAGAGCATGAGAGAGAGAGCATGCTGATGGGAGGCCTTTTATAGGCCGCCCAATCAGCAGCCCTCTGAGATGTTGCACGTCTTCACAGACCAGCTCCACCTGCGGGTCGGAGGACCAAAGTGCCCCAAACACTAACCGGCAGAGCCGGCATGACAGCTCCACCTGCGGGTCGGAGGACCAAAGTGCCCCAAACACTAACCGGCAGAGCCGGGCATGACAGTTGTGATATAAACAAATTTAACACTCTTACTAATCGTGAACACCGTGAACCCACACCAAACAAGAATGACAAACACATTTTGGGAGAACATCCTAACCGTAACACAACATAAACACAACAGAACAAATACTCAGAATCCTAACCCTAACCCTGACTGGGCTGGCAAGCTGATTGCACAGGTTATAGAGGGCGCTATTAGTAGTGCCACGATAGCACGCCCTTATTATTATCGTCTCGAAGAGATAAAGCTGATATTCGAGAAAATAGTCACTCTGAAATTCGGTAGTCCCCTGGAAGGATTGGGAGGGTTGTCAAGTGTGATGCTGTCAAGGTGCATTCATATAAAACTCGTGGGCCGCACTAACATTAAATTTTCATATTAATTTGCGGGCGGCGTGTCTGAGACCCCTGGTTTATACATAGCACAAAGCAAAACAAATAACTCTGTATGCAGTGTTATTTCATAATAAATTTCAAAATAATTTTGTGGCTCTCATTGTTTTCCTTTTTTTGGGAAACGGGTCAAAATGGCTCTTTGAGTAGTAAAGGTTGCCGACCCCTGCACTAGAGAATGAAGAGTGCTTGAAACTGCATATCAACATCTCCGTTCGGTCACCAACAAAATGCCGAAGCAACCATTTTCACATCAATACCGCATTAAAAAAAAATCAACAGGTCCGCAGGAATCTACCACAGAACGAATGACATACACTGTTAGATTTCTAATTGTGCAGCTCATTTTTATTTGACAGTTTTTTACACATGACATCATGCGCAAAAGTGCACTTTTATTAATTTTTAACTATTATAATGGTTTTCTGTACAAAAAGTGCACTTTAATTTAGTGTTGTTTTGATATATCATCTTAGTGACATCATGCACAAAAGTGCACTAATAGCTCGTTTTAAAATGTCTCTGACAATCTTGCACTTTGTTTCTAGGGGCCCATGATGGAAGGGGGCCCAGAGAGTCCCCTAATGATGATGAAATTATGTGTTGGGGGCCCTGTAAAGATTATTTTCATGGGGCCAAAAATCCCTAGCGGCGCCCCTGTTGGCAAGTATGTCGACAGGTTCATCCTCACAAAAAGTCTTTATCCCCCATGCTTGGAATCGGACAGGAAGTCGGCCATTTTGGAGTCAGGCAACAATGTGGGAAAATTTCAAAAGTGGCACTCGATCAAGATTAGCCTTTATCCCTTTTTGCGGACACAATAACTCACCGGTACTCTGTCTGGATATTTGTTGCGGATTTTAGCGGCCTCCACACATCGGTGCTCTAAAGAAAGAAAGTGAAAAGATGAGCACTTCCTTTTGGCAGCAATAATGTTGTCTTGCATTACAATATATTTTTTTAGCATTTTCCATGACAGGAAAATTTTACAATACATAAAAAACGATTGTTAGAAGCTAAAATGCCTTCGATGTACAGAATGAATAAGCACAATCTCCTCCGTCCATGACATAACATCTTCATAACAACCCACTTTACCGAGGGAATGGTCCTCTTTAAACATCCATTTCATCTTTGCTGGATCCCGCGCTGAGGCGTGACGGCAACGTTGAAATGTTATGAATCAGCAGGAAATGCCGTCCTTAAGTTCAAACATTGAAAACGAAACGTCAACAACAACAAAAAATCCAGCCTTATACCCGAGGCTCGTCTTTTTGAGGTGACGTCACTGTCTGGTGGAGGATGGCGCTGCCTTCAAGCACTGTCGGACAAAAAATAACTTGGTATCTCCATCTGTGGATTTTTACAAAATGACAGATAGATAACGAGACAGAAACACACACGCATGGAAATATCAAATGTAAGAAAAAAAATCCCTGCTCTATTTCGCTTATTTAGCAAGCTGTATTCATGACGTAACTGTGCCGATATACCCTGAATGCAGCATTACACTGCTGGCAGTCATGGCAACAGTGTGACGCTAAAGTTCATTGGACGCCTTTACAGAACGGATATAATCAGTTTTGTTTTGGCAAATTTCTCCCGAGTAGTTTTGTTATTGCAATGTAATACACTTTAATTCAAGCATTGAACAAACCTTTACACAGGGGTCACCAACGTGGTGCCCGCGGGCATCAGGTCGCCCGTAATGACCAGATGAGTCGCCTGTTCTAAAAATAGCTGAAATAGCAGCACTTACCAGTGAGCTGCCTCTATTTTTTAAATTGTATTTATTTACTAGCAAGCTGGTCTCGCTTTGCTTGACATTTTTAATTCTAAGAGAGACAAAACTCAAATAGAATTTGAAAAATCTTCACTTGTTTAAATAAATGCATTTATTTTTTTTACTTTGCTTCTTATAACTTTCAGAAAGACAATTTTAGAGAAAAAAAAATACAACCTTAAAAATGATTTTAGGATTTTCAAACACATATACCTTTTTACTTTTTAAATTCCTTCCTCTTCTTTCCTGACAATCTAAATCAATGTTCAAGTATTTTATTTTATTGTAAAGAATAATAAATACATTTTAATTTAATTCTTCATTTTAGCTTCTGTTTTTTCGACGAAGAATATTTGTGAAATATTTTTTCAAACTTATTATGATTAAAATTCAGAAAAAATTATTCTGGCAAATCTAGAAAATCTGTGGAATCCCATTTAAATCTTATTTCAAAGTCTTTTGAATTTCTTTTAAAAATTTTGTTCTGGAAAATCTAGAAGAAATAATGATTTGTCTTTGTTAGACATATAGCTTGGTCCAATTTTTTATATATATTCTAACAAAGTGCAGATTAGATTTTAACTTATTTAAAACATCTCATCAAAATTCTAAAATTAATCTTAATCAGGAAAAATTACTAATGATGTTCCATAAATTCTTTTTTAAATTTTTTCAAAAAGATTCGAATTAGCTAGCTTTTCTTTTCATTTTTTTCTGTTGAATTGTGAATTTTAAAGACTCGAAATTGAAGATAAACTATGTTTCAAAATATAATTTTCATTTTTTTCTTGTTTTCTCCTCTTTTAAATCTTTCAATTAAGTGTTTTTTCATCATTTATTCTCTACAAAAAATCTTCCGTAAAAGGGAAAAAAATGTACGACAAAATGACAGACAGAAATACCCATTTATTTTATACATATAGATTTATTTATTAAAGGTAAATTGAGCAAATTGGCTATTTCAGGCTATTTATTTAAGTGTGTATCAAACTGGTAGCCCTTCGCATTAATCAGTACCCAAGAAGTAGCTCTTGGTTTCAAAAAGGTTGGTGACTCCTGGTTTGGGGCGTGTTCTCGCTGCTACTGCACCACACGCCAGTCCGGTAGGTGGCGGTAATGCACTCACAAAGTTAAAGAAGAAGAAGTCGTTTTAAAAAACTCGCTAGCTTGTTTAGTTACACACAACAAACACATTTCTTTCGACGTAGACGTACGTCAGATATCAGCAGACATGCCTTTTTACGAAGTTTACTCTCACCCTGTCTTAATTCGGTACAAAACAAGTATTTGCACCAGCGCCACTGTGTTCCTAGTCGCGGTCCTGTGTCTCACTTACGTCCCGCCGTTGCTGGTGGCTTACCGGAGCCAAGGTACACACGCGGCTGTTAAAACAACAAAACAACCTCCTACGTGACATTTACGCAGTTTAACGTGCGGTCTCAATTGTACTACAGGTTTCTGGATTAAAAGGAGCACCTATGAGGAGCAGCCAGTCGTACGGTTCCAGTATGAGACTCTACTGGTGGCTGCGACCAGTACGAGCGGGGACTATGTGGCCTGGAGCACCGCCCCTCATCTGAACAACATGCTGGGAAACAACCTGCGGATCCCTCTTGTTTCTGTACGAACAACTTTATTAATTTCAAATCCCAGCTGAGTCATACCAAAGACTATAAAAATGGGACCCATTACCTCCCTGCTTGGCACTCAGCATCAAGGTTTGGAATTGGGGGATAAATCACCATAAATGATTCCCGGGCGCGGCACCGCTTCCGCTCACTGCTCCCCTCAACTTCCAGGAGGTTAATCAAGGGTGATGGGTCAAATGCAGATATTAATTTCGCCACACCTAGTGTGTGTGTGACAATCATTGGTACTTTAACTTTAAAGGCCTACTGAAATGAGATGTTCTTATTTAAACGGGGATAGCAGGTTCATTCTATGTGTCATACTTGATCATTTCGCGATATTGCCATATTTATTTAGTAGAGAACATCCACGATAAAGTTCGCAACTGGAAAAAAGCCCTGCCTCTACCGGAAGTCGCAGACGATGACGTCACATGTTGAGGGCTCCTCCAATATTCACGTTGATTTTAATGGGAGCCTCCAACAAAAACAGCTATTCAGACCGAGAAAACGACAATTCCCCCATTAATTTGAGTGAGGATGAAAGATTCGTGTTTGAGGATATTGATAGCGACAAACTAGGAAAAGAAAAAAAAAACACGATAGCGTTGGGACGTATTCCGATATTTTTTAAACACATTTACTAGGATAATTCTGGGAAATCCCTTATCTTTCTATTGTGTTGCTAGTGTTTTAGTGAGTTTAATATTACCTGATAGTTGGAGGGGTGTGTCCACGGCCGCGCAGTGTCTCAGGGGAGTCGACGGCAGCTATGGACGACACAAGCTCAGCTTTTCTCCGGTAAGAACTGACTTTTTAACCACAATTTTCTCACCGAAACCTGCTGGTTGACATTTGGTCTGGATTCATGTTCGCTTGACCGTGCTCTGATCCAAAGTAAATTTTTACCTACGGGAATTTTGAACAAGGAATCACCGTGTGTTTGTGTGGCTAAAGGCTAAAGCTTCCCAACTCCATCTTTCTACTGTGACTTCTCCAATATTAATTGAACAAATTGCAAAAGATTCAGCAACACAGATGTCCAAAATACTGTGTAATTATGCCAGTAAAGCAGACGACTTTTACCTGTGTGTGTGCGTAGTACTCACATTTCCTAAAACCTTGTGACGTCACGCTTACACGTCATCATTACACAACGTTTTCAAGACGAAACTCCCGGGAAATTTAAAATTGTAATTTAGTCAACTAAAAAAGCTGTATTGGCATGTGTTGCAATGTTAATATTTCATCATTGATGTATAAACTATCAGACTGCATGGTGGGTAGTAGTGGGTTTCAGTAAGCCTTTAAATCACCATAAATGATTCCCCTGCGCGGCACCGCTGCTGCTCACTGCTCCGCTCACCTTCCAGGGGGTAAATCAAGGGTGATAGGTCAAATGCAGAGATTAATTTCGCCACACCTAGTGTGTGTGTGACAATCATTGGTACTTTAACTTTAAAGGCCTACTGAAATTAGATTTTCTTATTTAAACGGGGATAGGAGGTCCATTTTATGTGTCATACTTGATCATTTCGCGATATTGCCATATTATTGCTGAAAGGATTTAGTAGAGAACATCCACGATAAAGTTCGCAACTGGAGAAAAGCCCTGCCTCTACCGGAAGTTGCAGACGATGACGTCACAAGTTGAGGGCTCCTCATATATTCACATTGATTTTAATGGGAGCCTCCAACAAAAACAGCTATTCAGACCGAGAAAACGACAATTTCCCCATTAATTTGAGCGAGGATGAAAGATTCGTGTTAAAGGATATTGATAGCGACGGACTAGGAAAAGAAAAAAAAAACGCGATAGCATTGGGACGTATTCCGATATTTTCCAACCCATTTACTAGGATAATTCTGGGAAATCCCTTATCTTTCTATTGGGTTGCTAGTGTTTTAGTGAGTTTAATATTACCTGATAGTCAGAGGGGTGTGTCCACGGCCGGGTGTTGACGCGCAGTGTCTCAGGTGAGTCGACAGCAGCTATGGACGAAACAAACTCAGCTTTTCTCCAGTAAAAACTAACTTTTTAACCACAATTTTCTCACCGAAACCTGCTGGTCGACATTTGGTCTGGATTCATGTTCGCTTGACCGCGCTCTGATCCATAATAAATTTTCACCTACGGGAATTTTAAACAAGGAATCACTGTGTGTTTGTGTGGCTAAAGGCTGAAGCTTCCCAAATCCATCTTTCTACTGTGACTTCTCCAATAATTGAACAAATTGCAAAAGATTCAGCAACACATATCTCCAAAATACTGTGTAATTATGCCGTTAAAGCAGACAAATTTTACCTGTGTGTGTGCGTAGCGCTCACACTTCCTAAAACCTTGTGACGTCACGCCTACACGTCATCATTACACGACCTTTTCAAGACGAAACTCCCGGGAAATTTAAAATTGTAATTTAGTCAACTAAAAAAGTTGATTGGCATGTGTTGCAATGTTAATATTTTATTATTGATATATAAACTATCAGACTGCGTGGTGGGTAGTAGTGGGTTTCAGTAAGCCTTTAAATCACCATTAATGATTCCCGGGCGCGTCACCGCTGCCGCTCACTGCTCCCCCCAACTTCCAGGGGGTTAATCAAGGGTGATGGGTCAAATGCAGATAATAATTTTGCCACAACTAGTGTGTGTGTGACAATCATTGGTACTTTAACTTTAAAGGCCTACTGAAATGAGATTTTATTATTTAAACGGGGATAGCAGGTCCATTCTATGTGTCATACTTGATCATTTCGCGATATTGCCATATTATTGCTGAAAGGATTTAGTATAGAACATCCACGATAAAGTTCGCAACTGGAGAAAAGCCCTGCCTCTACCGGAAGTCGCAGACGATGACGTCACATGTTGAGGGCTCCTCATATATTCACATTGATTTTAATGGGAGTCTCCAACAAAAACAGCTATTCAGACCGAGAAAACGACAATTTCCCCATTAATTTGAGCGAGGATGAAAGATTTGTGTTTGAGGATATTGATAGCGACGGACTAGAAAAAAACAAAAACAAGTTAAAAAAAAAAACAAAATGCGATTGCAATCGCGTTGCATTGAGACGGATGTTTTTAGAGACATTTACTAGGATCATTGTGGGAAATCTCTTATCTTTGTATTGTGTTGCTAGTGTTTTAATGAGTTTAACTGGACCTGATAGTCGGAAGTGTACGTCCACGGCCAGGTGTTGATGCGCAGTGTCTCGGCGAAGTCGACGCCAGCTGTACGGGAGGCGCAAGCACAGCTGATATCCGTTAAGTGGCAACTTTTTAACCACAATTTTCTCACCGAAACCTGCTGGTTGACATGTAGTTGGGATCCATGTCCGCTGTGATCCATACTAAAGTTTCACCTCCGTGAATTTTAAACAAGGAATCATCGTGTGTTTGTGTGGCTAAAGGCTAAAGCTCCCCAAATTGCAAAAAAATCAACAACACAGATGTCCAAAATACTGTGTAATTATGCCGTTAAAGCAGACGACTTTTAGCTGTGTGTGTACGCAGCGCTCATATTCATAACAGCCCGTGACGTCACGCGTACACGTCATCATTACGCGACATTTTCAAGAAAAAAGTCCCGGGAAATTTAAAATTGCAATTTAGTAAACTAAAAAGGCCGTATTGGCATGTGTTGCAATGTTAATATTTCATCATTGATATATAAACTATATGACTGCGTGGTGGGTAGTAGTGGGTTTCAGTAGGCCTTTAACTTTATTTTATTTTCAGATGAGCTCTAATGAGCCAAAGGTTTGTGTTGGCGTGTGCGTGTGTACACTATAGGTAAGGGAAGAGGACCAAAACCAGGACGGAAAGATGGACCTTCTCGATTTTCAACTGCAGCTACCTCTGAGGGATGAAGAACATGTGTACAGTATCCAACTGCTCCTGACCTTCAGCTACCAACTCTTTGTATGTATCCTGCTGAATCGCCTACAATGCATGCAACAGTGAAGTTGTTGTAAACACAATACCAATGGGAGCATTTTGCAAATTTGTATAATGCGCAATCTTTTTGCAAATTGGTTCCAGCTCTATATTTGAATAATGTGTGGTGCACATTTTGCAAATCAATGGGCGCAATTTGCAAAATGCGCAACCGCCTTTTGCAAATTTGTATAATGCACAATTTGTGAAATGCACAATCTTTTTGGCAATTTTGGAAATTTCTTCCATTAATATATTGATTGTGTTGGAAGTTCTGCCTACTAACCCTAACCCTAACCCTTGATGCCATCTACGCAGTGTTGGGAGACTGTTATGCTATTCTTCTTCTGTTCGATGTAGCTTTCTGTGCAGGATTCCGCAAATTCTTCTTCAGCCGTCCTCAAACCATCCATTTGCACGGTTGCGCCATTTTCAAACAAAATCTCATCTTAAATCTCGTCCTGCGATATGCAAATTGCTTGCGCACAATGTAAATGACTTTTAATTTGCAAAGTGCGCGAGATTGGTGAAATGCTTACAACAAAGTCAAAAGTGCATTTCAGTGGCCATTTTCAGTCTGTTTTTTGTTTTTTTCATAGGGCCTTGGTATATTCTGAACGTGAGTCTATAAAATCCGCTAGACCTCCCTGATACCTAAGTACATGTCAAACTACTTCCTTAACGTAAATGACCGCCATAACCACAACACCAGGGGGAGCTCCACAAACCACGTTAAACCCAGATTCCGATCTAACAAAGGTCTTAAAGGCCTACTGAAATGAGATTTTCTTATTTAAACGCGGATAGCAGGTCCGTTCTATGTGTTATACTTGATAATTTAGCGATATTGCCATATTTTTGCTGAAAGAATTTAGTAGAGAAAATCGACGATAAAGTTCACAATTTTTGGTCGCTCTTAAAAAAGCCCTGCCTTCCCTGGAAGTAGTGCACGTGACATCACAGATTGTCGGACTCCTCACATCCACCCATTGATTACAATCATAGACGCCAGCAGCGCGAGCGATTCTGACCGAGAAAGCGACAATTTCCCCATTAATCGGAGCGAGGATGAAAAATTCGTTTTTGAGAATATTGATAGCGACGAACTGTAAAAAAAAAAAAGCGACAGCTCCGGGCGACGGCAGTGTGAGCGTTTCAGATGTAATCAGTCACATGTACTAGGATAATTCTGGAAGGTCCCTTATCTGCTTATTGTTTTAATAGTGTTTTAGTGAGATTTTAAAGATTGTAAAAACATACATCGAGGTCGGATGGCTGCGTTGAACACACTATGTCTCAGAGAGAAGCCGAGGAGCCAAGCTCACAGCTGCTGTAGAACGACGAATAATACACGGATGTCTCCGGTAAGATATATATCACAATTTCCCCATCCAAAAACATGCTGGTTGACGGAGAGAAAACATGTTCGCTTGACCGCTCTGCTTTCACAACAAAGAAATGCTGGCTGGGTCTCGGTGCTAAAGACAGCTGGAATCCACCGCTTTCCACCAATAGGATGTTTTTTTATAGTCTCCATTGATAAGTGAACAAATTGCAAAAGATTCAGCAACGCAGATGTCCAAAGTACTGTATAATTATGCAGTTAAAGCAGACGACTTTTAGCTGTGTGTGTGCGCATCGCGAATATTTCCTCACAGTCCATGACGTCACTCGTATACGTCATCATTCCGCGACGTTTTCAACAAGAAACTCCCGGTAAATTTAAAATTGCAATTTAATAAACTAAAAAGGCCGTATTGGCATGTGTTGCAATGTTACTATTTCATCATTGATATATAAACTATCAGACTACGGCCTTTAACTCATTCTCTTTTTATGCCACATCAATGTAGAATGCACTCCCAACAGGTGTAAAAGTAAGTGCATCTCTATATTTCTTAAAAAACGCTCTAAAACAACACCTCCAGGCAACTTCAACCCCTTACTAATACCCTCCTCCATTCACATCCCATCTCGCCGAATTATAAATAACCTAATGTAAATAATCACATGTACTTCTAATGTATTTACTTGCTCTTATGCTATCTGAACTCACTATGTTCTCTGCTCGCTGTACATATCCTACTAAGTCAGACCTACACTGTTTCAATGTCCATTTTTCTGTTGATGCAATTGTTGATGACTGAAGTACTGATATCAACCAAAGCTCCTCATCCCACCCCCCGGATTGTAAACAATTTAAATAATTCAATGTATATACTATGATGATTAACCTGTGTGATGACTGTATTATGCTAATAGTATATATTTGTACCATGAATTGATGAGTTGGTGACTTGTCCAGGGTGTACACCGCCTTCCGCCCGATTGTAGCCGAGATAGGCGCCAGCGCCCCCCGCGACCCCAAAAGGGAATAAGCAGTAGAAGATGGATGGATGGAATTGATTAACGTGGACCCCGACTTAAACAAGTTGAAAAACTTATTCGGGTGTCACCATTTAGTGGTCAATTGTACAGAATATGTACTAAACTGTGCAATCTACTAATGAAAGTATCAATCAGTCAGATAAATTCTTTATTAAAGTGACTGTCTGCCGCGGTTCCCAGACATACAGTCCCGATCAAAAGAGTACATACTATGGCTGGGCGATATGGCCTTTTTTATGTATCTTGATATGCCCGATTGTAGCTGAGATAGGCGCCAGCACCCCCCGCGACCCCAAAAGGGAATAAGCGGTAGAAAATGGATGGATGGATGGATATTTTCAGGCCATATCGCGATACACGATATACACCCCGATATTTTGCCTTAGCCTTGAATTAACACTTGATACATATAATCAAAGCAGTATGATGATTCTAGGTGACTACATTAAAACATTCTTGTTCATATTGCATTAAGAGAAGGAAATCATAACTAAGTCAATTGAGCAAAACTGTATTTATTAAACAGTTATTAGCAGGTGACTTTTCAAATGATTCTACATATTAGCAGTAATGCTACTTTGGGTAGCAACGCTTGTGCCCCACACTTCACAAATTCCGGTTGTCTATTCGACATCTTCCCGCTTGAAGCCGAACCACCGCCAGACGATGAACCCCCTGCTGTTTTTCTTGGGAACTAATTCTTCCTTCATTTGTTACCGCCTTCTTTCTCTCGTATTACCACTCGCACGGCTTCGCTAGCATCGCAGCTAACGTTACCCATGCTGCTACCTCTGCTCCGCTAGGGTGTATGACGTTGTATGTGACGTATGTAAGAAGGTGCGCTTACTGTCTGTGAGAAGGAGACACAAGAAAGAGTGGGAAGAGCTTTTAGTGTAATGCCCGCAGCTAAAAGCAACTGCGTGAGAACGTATACTCGAATATCACGATATAGTCATTTTCTATATCGCACAGAGACAAACCCGCGATATATCGCTCAGCCCTAGTACATACACTCATAAAAAACATTATGTCATGGCTGTCCTGACTGAGTTTCCAATAATTTCTACAACTCTTATATTTTTGTGCTAGAGTGATTGGAGCACATACTTGTTGGTCACAAAAAAACATGCTTACATGTCCCTTGGCAAGTTTCACTGCAATAAGGCACTTTAGGTAGTCAAGCTTCTGGTTGAGTTTTTTTTTTAATCAGAATCAGACACAGCTTTATTGTCATTACGCAGGGTAACGAGATTGAGGCCATTCCATAGTGCGATGTGTGCATGCAAGAAAACAATGTGTAAATATATAAAAATATAAAAAATATTGACGTGCAAAGAAAGGTGTGGAAAAAAAACAGTATACTCTCTGTACCCTATACATTCTGTACGGTATAGCTCGGTTGGTACTGCGGCCGTGTCAGCAACTTGAGGGTTGCAGGTTCGATCCCCGCTTCCGCCATCCTAGTCAATACCGTTGTGTCCTTGGGCAAGACACTTTACCCACCTGCTCCCAGTGCCACCCACACTGGTTTAATTGTAACTTGGATATTGGGTTTCACTATGTAAAGCGCTTTGAATCACTTGAGGAAAAAAGGCTATATATAATTCACTTCACAAATGTACACTCTATACACTCTGTACAAATGTACACTTTATACAGTGGGTGAAATTAATATATACATGAAAAAACAGGTTGGTTGGTGGAATGGGTTATTGCACCGAAGAGAAGGCAGTTATGAGGGTCAATGGGGCAGTCCCTTCAGGGTGATTATAGCCCTGGGGAAGAAGCTGTTCTTTAGCCTGTTTGTCTTGGTTTTAATGCACCTGTAGCGCTTCCCAGAGGGTAGCAGATGGAACAGGTCAAAGCCAGGGTGGGTGCTGTCCTTGATGATGGCACTGGCTCTGTTGAGGCAGCGGGAGGTGTAGATGTCCATCAGAGAAGGGAGAGGGTGGCCGATGATCTTCTGGGTCGTCTTGACCACTCTTTGCAGCCTCTCCCTGTCTGCTGCAGTGCAGCTGCCGTACCATACTGTAATACAGTAGGTCAGCAGGCTCTCGATGGACGAGCGGTAGAAGGTCAGCAGCAGGTCAGGCTTCAGGTTGTACTTACCGAAGACTCTCAGGAAGTGTAGCCGCTGCTGAGCCTTCTTGATGATTGATGTGGTGTTGACTGTCCAGGAAAAGTCGTTAGAGATGTGGACTCTAAGGTACCTGAAGGTGTGGACCTTCTCCGCACGCTCGCCGTTGATCTAGAGGGGGGCAGGGTCGGTGCTACTCCTCCTGAAGTCGACGATGATCTCTCTGGTCTTGCTGGTGTTGAGAGCGAGATTGTTCTCCGAAGACCAGGCCGTCAGCTTCAGGACCTCCTCCCTGTAGGCAGCCTCGTCACCCCTGGAGATGAGCCCGACCACTGTGGTATCGTCAGCGAACTTGACGATGAGGTTGACACTGTGGGCTTTTGACCACTCCTCTTGACAAGATTGGTGCAATTCAGCTAAATTTGTTGGTTTTCTGACATGGACTTGTTTCTTCAGCATTGTCCACATGTTTAAGTCAGGACTTTGGGAAGGCCATTCTAAAACCTTCATTCTAGCCTAATTTTGTCATTCCTTTACCATTTTTAAAATGTCTTTGGGGTCTTTGTTCTGTTGGAAAACCCAACTGCGCCCAAGACCCAATCTCCGGGCTGATGATTTTAAGTTGTCCTGAAGAATTTGGAGGTAATTCTTCTTTTTCACTTTTTATTCTCTGTAAGGCACCAGTTCCATTAGCAGCAAAACAGGCCCAGAGCATAATACCACCACCATGCTTGACGGTACACATGGTGTTCCTGGGATTAAAGGCTTCACCTTCTCTCCTCCAAACATATTACTGAGTATTGTGGCCAAACAGCTCAATTTTTGTTTAATCTGACCACAAACTATCCTCCTGAAGGTCTTATCTTTGTCCATGTGATATCAGACCAAATATTAACATAGCTGTATGTATACTTTTGACCCAGCAGATTTGGTCACACTTTCAGTAGACCCATAATACATTCATAAAAGAACCAAACTTCATTATTTTTTTTGTGACCAACAAAGTATATGCTCCGATCACACGATCACAAAAAAATAAGAGTTGTAGAAATTAATGGAAACTCAAGACATGACATGATGTTCTTTACTAGTGTATGTAAACTTTTGACCACTACTGTACATTGAAAAATGTAAGCATTGGGCCATTTTTAGTCATATTGCTAGGTTTTAGGTTGTATCAACGGCATCCTTTAATTTTTAATTTTGCAGCCATGGTCCGAAAGGTTTGGACATCTGTAACATACAGTATAGTGGAACTAGCAGGTTTGGTATGTGGAAGCCTTGGAAAACAACATACACTCCAAATAGGCCTAAGTGATAGGGCCTAAAAATCAAATCTCCATTTTTTAATTTTTTTTTTCAAAAAATTTGAGTCACAATTTTTTCAGATTTTTTTCTCTACTTTTTAAAGAAACCATTGAATACAAATGACAGATAATTTAAAAAAAAAGTATTTTATTTGATCAAAAACTAAGAGTTTGAAATGACACTGCACACACTGCATCGTACTCTTAGCTAATTCTAAATTGAATAATGTTCTTTTTATACCATATATTAATTTGTACTTTTTATTGGAAAATTTTCAAAGGAACTAAATCAAAAGCTTCCTCTGTCGTAATTGTAATGTGTGCACTCTGCTTCTTTCTCATCATACAATAATAATAACAATAATGGATTAGATTTATATCGCGCTTTTCTATTGTTATATACTCAAAGCGCTCACAGAGAAGTGGGAACCCATCATTCATTCACACCTGGTGGTGGTAAGCTACATCAGTAGCCACAGCTGCCCTGGGGTAGACTGACGGAAGCGTGGCTGCCAGTTTGTGCCTACGGCCCCTCCGACCACCACCAATAATTCATTCATCATTCATTCACCGGTGTGAGCGGCACCGGGGGCAAAGGGTGAAGTGTCCTGCCCAAGGACACAACGGCAGCGACTTTGATGTCCATAGGTGGGAAGCGAACCTGCAACCCTTAGGTTTCTGGCACGGCCGCTCTATCCACTAGGCCATACCGCACATACTTTGTGCACATGGTTCCACCACAGTAAAATGCCTTTTAACTTGGGAGTTTGTTTGTTGTTGCGGTCTTGTTCGACTCATAGTTACATTTCCCGCACTCAACTGGAGACTTCAATTTCAGATGCTAGAATAAGTTTGTGCTGATGCCTTTTTTAAACAAACTTTGCACAGTCCAGTCATTTTCTCCACGCCTGTTCTTGCAAAACCAAACTACTGACAATACTTTTCTATTCTTTGGAACAAACATCTCACTCTCGTTAGCTTTAGCTTCAGCCATGTTTTGAATAAGGAGGAGGGCGAGTGCTACAGAAGTTCCTGAGGGCAAAAAGTATGCCAGAGTACGAAATAAAACAATGTATAATTTTTTTAAATCGTCCGTTGCAAAAAACTCAAATATATCGATATCATTGAAATATTGCCCAGGCCTAGCTCCAACCAAGACAATATTTTGTGTTGTGTCACTTAAGGAATTTTAACTGTTGATTCTCGACATGTGCAACCCCCAGCTGGTATTTACGTTCATAGGTGTGTTAAAAATGTTAGACCAGTCACAAATGTAAAAAAATTATGGAATCATCACTGTATTCCAACAGCATATACAAAACACAAAACCAGTGTAGTTGGCACGTTGTGTAAATCGTAAATAAAAACAGAATACAATGATTTGCAAATCCTTTTCAACCTATATTTAATTGAATGGATTGGAAACACAAGATATTTAATGTTCAAACTGGTAAACTTTGTAATTCTTTGTAAGTGTTAGCTCATTTGGAATTTGATACCTGTAACAGGTTTCAAAATAACTGGCACAAGTGGCAAAAAAGACTGAGAAAGATGAGGAATGCTCATCTAAAACCGATTTGAAACATCCCACAGGTGAACAGGTAAATGCGAACAGGTAGGTGCCATGATTGGGTATAAAAGCAGACCATGAAATGCTCAGTCATTCACAAACAAGGATGAGGCGAGGGTCACCACTTTGTGAACAAATGCGTGAGTAAATTGTTGAACAGTTTAAGAACAACATTTCTCAATAAGCTATTCCAAAATTTTAGGGATTTCACCATCTACGGTCCGTAGTATCATCCAAGCTCAGGTCCGGAGCCCATCTAAGATGGACTGATGCAAAGTGGAAAAGTGTTCTGTGGTCTGACGAGTCCACATTTCTAATTGTTTTTAGAAACTGTGGATGTCGTGTCCTCTGGACCAAAGAGGAAGAGAACCATCCAGACTGTTTTAGACGCAAAGTTCAAAAGCCAGCATCTGTGATGGTATGGGGGTGTACTAGTTCTCAAGGCATGGGTAACTTACACAGATTTGAAGGCACCATTAATGCTGAAAGGTACATTAAGGTTTTGGAGCAACAAATGTTGCCATCCAAGCAATGTCTTTTTCATAGTGAAGTGAAGTGAATTATATTTATATAGCGCTTTTTCTCTAGTGACTCAAAGCGCTTTACATAGTGAAACCCAATATCTAAGTTACATTCAAACCAGTGTGGGTGGCACTGGGAGCAGGTGGGTAAAGTGTCTTGCCCAAGGACACAACGGCAGTGACTAGGATGGCGGAAGCGGGAATCGAACCTGCAACCCTCAAGTTGCTGGCACGGCCGCTCTACCAACCGAGCTAAACCGCCCCATAAACTGCAAGCGCTCCTTCTTACATACGTCACATACTATTGCGTCATACGCCCTCGCATGGAGGTAGCAGCATGGTAACATTAGCTGTGATGCTAGTGGAGTGGTGCGAGTGGTAATACGAGACAAAGAAGGTGCCAACAAATGAAGGAAGAATGAATTCCTAAGGAAAACAGCACAGGATCCATCGTCTGGCGGTGGTTTGGCTTCAAACGGGAATATGTCGAACAAGTATGCGGCAAAAGCATTGTTACAAAAAATAGCACCTACCGCTAATTTTTTAGCATCATTTGAAAAGTGCCCTGCTATAGAATGAAGAGTGCTTGAAACTGCATGTCAACATCTCCGTTCGGTGCCACACCCACAAAATGCCGAAGCAACCATTTCCAGATCGTATGAAAAACATAGTCAACAACAGAATTTAATAACGTTCGTAGTAACCTGCCACATAGCAAAGGACATACACTATTTCATTTCCTGTTACGTAGCTCATTTTAATTTGACAGTTATTGAAATATCTTGTGTGACATCATGCACAAAAGTGCACTTAATTTGTTTTAAACTATTGTGGCGTTCTGTACAAAAAGTGCACTTTAATTTAGTGTTGTTTTGATATGTCATCTTAGTGACATCATGCACAAAAGTGCGCTAACAGGTTGTTTTAAAATGTCTCTTGACAATTTTGCACTTTGTTTTGACATGACATGAATGTTTGTGCCACTGCTTAGTAACTGTTTAATACAGTTTTGGTAAATTGACTTAATTGTGGTTTACCGCTCTGCATGAAAGTTTAAAATGAGCATATATTAATGCAGTATGAACAAGAATGTTTTAATGTCGACACATATATTCATCATACTGCTGTGATTACATGCATCAAGTGTTCATTCAAGGGGAAGGCAAAATATCGAGATATACATTGTGTATCATGATATGGCTTAAAAATATCAAGATATTAATAAAAGGCAATATCGCCCAGCCCTAACTGATAATAAATGTATATACCTAGTCCAGATCATTGCATGAATGCATCAGCCATACTGAGCACATTAAACTATCGACTAACACTTAACTTCACCCAATAAAAGACAGTTTACCCTGTCTGCTGTGGAACAATAAATAGCCTTAGTAATTCTGTGTGTAAACAAAGTACCAGCCCCATTTATAACATACTTAGCTCAGACCAATACATCCAATATTAATATTTTCTGACACATTCAGTACCTAATGATCTTGTTAACTTAGTAATTACTGAGGGCATGACTTTTTGGGAGGTGTTTTAGCCAATAAATCTTTGCTCTAAAAGGGGTTGATGTCATTCGAGCGCATTCACAAAACTTGATTGTTTACATTAGTATTGTCACATATTTTTCTACAACTGGATGTGTGATGTAGAGTCAAAAAGTGAAACTAACCTTTATTCTTTCTGACTGATTTGCCAGACGAAGGCGATAGTGGTGATGCAGAGCCTGGCATTCGTGCAGCACTCTTCTTCTGTCCCCGGAGCTAAGCTGTTTGTTAGTGGAGAACTGAAGCTGCAGCAGAGGACACCCCTGCCTCACTGTGGACTTTTCAACGTTTACAATGTGAGAGAAACTAGTAATTTGTCTTTTATTTTATATAATAGTGTTCCTATACGAGTATACATTGACAGCCACAACGAATCCGGAATTGGTTTAGATTTACACATGCATAAATTGTAAGATTATTTGATTTTAAGTTCGTTGCTTTTTCATTTGAACATTTTTTATTTATTAATAACATACTTAGTTTTGACTGCCGCCCAACTTTGGGCATTGGCCGCAAATAAGAGTTCTGGACTAACTTCTCCAGCTTGCCCCTTTATGCCAGAGAGAGCACAGAGACCGTGAACAGGGATTGTCTTGATGCACTCAGTCAATATCCTGCACGTCTGGCCGGCTGAAGATGGGGTCTAGCTTCTGTGCGTGGAATGACCTGCACAGAAAAGTCGTTGCAGATGGGCGGTATGCGTAGCTTTTTCAATAATAGCATCAGAGTTACTAATCATATACATCTTATAAGTAGATGCAGCATTGGCTGTTGTGACGCGAGAAATTAGGCCGCCATCTTGAAGTGGTGATGAGGTGCCGGCGAGCGGCCTAAACTGACAGTGGACAGGTAGAAAACAAAGATGGTGTTCAGCGTTTTCCTGCTCAAATGAGCAGACTGTTGAAAATAGGAATCGGGGGATTACTTTTCACAAGTAAGATTTAACGTTAAAGTACTATTGGTTGTAGTTTGTTTAAAGAATGTTACACCAGAGTTGAGAAGGAGCAAAGATCTTCAATAGTAAATAAATAAATAAATGGGTTGTACTTGTATAGCGCTTTTCTACCTTAAAGGTACTCAAAGCGCTTTGACACTACTTCCACATTTACACACTGATGGAGGGAGCTGCCATGCAAGGCGCTAACCAGCACCCATCAGGAGCAAGGGTGAAGTCTCTTGCTCAGGACACAACGGACATGACGAGGTTGGTACTAGGTGGGGATTGAACCAGGGACCCACGGGTTGTGCACGGCCACTCTCCCACTGCGCCACGCCGTCCCAATAGTACTGAAATCGTAGCCGCTAGCAAACAATGAAATTAATTGAAATTTAATAATATCATACTTGAATAACAAAGTTTAAATGACGAAGATAAAGATTGTAAAAGCCAACAGGGGTAAAAGTTATAAAGTCTGATATAATATAATATAGTAAAAGTTACAAAGTATAAGACAATACTTTCTTAACAGTATAATTGTAACCAGGAATAAGTCTTCAAGCAACAATATTCAAATACTAACATTGTTGGGTAAAACGGAATTTGGTTTTATTCTGAATCCAGTGAAAAAGATTGGTGGTTTAAGATGATATAAACACTTTTAGGTGTTTATATATGTTTATGTTTAAGTATTTGACAGACGCTTTTATCCAAAGCAACATACATCAAAAATAAATATAAAACAATCACTGTAAACATTATCATTTAAGGAAAGAATGTAATACAAAATATCATTACAAAGTGTCTAGACAGAATAAACTCTGCTGCTGCAGCAACAGAGATACAGTCTATAGGCCCTTAAGATATATAGATATCTAATGTATTCATACATTGTTTATGTAGGATATATACACATGTATATATAACCTAATCATATTGTTTCATGAAGTTAAAAATTGCTGACGATTTGTTTCCCCCTTCTCTGGGATTATATTCCCAGTTTTGATCTCGGACGTCTGGTCACTTATAGCACTGTTTCTCAAATGGGGGTACGTGTACCCCTGGGGCTACTTGAAAGTATGCCAAGGAGTACGTGAGATTTTTTAAAAATATTCTAAAAATAGCAACAATTCAAAAATCATTAATAAATATATTTATTGAATAATACTTAAACAAAATCTGAATGTAAGTTCATAAACTGAGAAAAGAAATGCAACAATGTAATATTCAGTGTTGACAGATAGATTTTTTGTGGACATGTTTCATAAATATTTATGTTAAAGATTTCTTTTTTTGGGTGAAGAAATGTTTAGAATTAAGTTCTGGGATGCAGATCGATCTCTATTACAATCCCCAAAGAGGGCACTTTAATTTGATGATTACTTCTTTGTGTAGAAATCTCTATTTATAATTGAATCACTTGTTTATTTTTCAACAAGTTTTTAGTTATTTTTATATCTTTTTTTCCAAATAGTCCAAGAAAGACCACTACAAATGAACAATATTTTGCACTGTTATACAATTTGATAAATCAAAAACTGATGACATAGTGCTGCATTTTACTTCTTTATCTCTTTTTTTTCAACCAAAAATTCTTTGCTCTGATTAGGGGGTACTTGAATTAAAAAAAATGTTCACAGGGGGTACATCACTGAAAAAAGGTTGAGAACCGCTGATTTATAGCATATAGTAATATTTTATTGCTGTTAAGCACACTATGAATAATAAAACACACCAAAACATGTGTCCTTTACCATAGCTACACGTCTGACAAAAAAAGACATGAAAATCAGTGGTATTCACTGAGGTAAGATTAATTAAATGCACTGACAGTTCATTGCTCCTGCCAAATGAATTGCACTGAGTGGAGTGGGTCACCACTCCAAGATGGTGGCCCCGCGTCTCGTCAGCGCCAGTAGGCAGTAGCGCTCGATGCTGCATCTACTTATACAGTAAGATGTCTATGCTACTAATTGGGGGAAAAAAATACAAGCATTGAAACAATTTAGTAGCAATATGAAAGATCTTACATATCACAAATTCATTATTAACACTCAAACAATGTACACGTGCATTCATATACCGTATTTTTTGGAGTATAAGTCGCTCTGTAGTATAAGTCACACCTGCCGAAAATGCATAATAAAGAAGGAAAAAAACATATATAAGTCGCATTTTTGGGGGAAATTTATTTGATAAAACCCAACACCAAGAATAGACATTTGAAAGGCAATTTAAAATAAATAAAGAATAGTGAACAACAGGCTGAATAAGTGTACGTTATATGACGTATAAATAACCAACTGAGAACGTGCCTGGTATGTTAACGTAGCATATTATGGTAAGATTCATTCAAATAACTATAACATATAAAACATGCGTTTACGTATACGTTTACCAAACAATCTGTCACTCCCAATCGCTAAATCCAATGAAATCTTATACGTCTAGTCTCTTATGTGAATGAGCTAAATAATATTATTTGATATTTTAGGGTAATGTGTTAATAATTTCACACAAGTCGCTCCTGAGTATAAGTTGCACCACAGGCCAAACTATGAAAAAAAAACTGCGATTTATAGTACGAAAAATACGGTATGTAAACACAATGCCGCCATAAGGCCTTCTACAACCCTTAATTAAACACAGAGCATCCCTAAACTGGGCTAGCACTGTCACTAACCCGAGTAGAGCGAGCTGTATGATGGGGTACCACGTAGCGGAGTGTAATATGAATTTATGCGCAATGCGTTCACTTGTATTAAAATAACTTTTTTATATAACAGTAAATATTGTAAATTCAATACAAACATGTATTTGATACTCACATTTTAACATTAAGAATGTATTGAAAACTGCCATATTACAGTGTAAGTGTAATATTATATACATACACAAAGTTGAATACATGAGCTCAATTTTGAGTGCATAACTTAAAGATATCATATTTTAACAGTGTGCAATAACATTGTAACTATTTTCTGTTCAATCATTAAAATGTAACGTGTACATTTTTATCATTTAGGTCTACGTTTTATTTTGACCAGAGATTCTCAAACTGTGGTACGGCGAACCATCTAGTGGTTCGCCAAAGACTCACTTAATTAAAGTACAGTGATTTTTTTTTTCCTATATTCAAACACAGCGTTACTGTTCGAACTGTGTGTATATGTAACAGGGGCCAACAATAATAAATACAACTGTTAAATAAAACCACTGCCTAATTTTTAATGAATATTTACGCTACTGTATTTTAATGTTGGTCATTATGGTGCGCTTGGAGAGCCAAGTGTTTTTTGAGGTGGTAGTTTGAGGATCGCTGATCTAGACAATTATGACCCAACAAAAATATCACTGATGTATAATTTTTTAAATAAAAAAAGAACACTTTCAACGCCAGTTTGCAATGCATGAAAATATGTGTGTATGACTATGGTCATATTTTCAGACATGTATGCAGTCTTGCTCCTGCTCCTGTGTCTTTATCAGTAACAGTAATTCAGTACAGAATGAGTCATTTCCAAATATTAGCTTTGGCATACTTACTGTTTTATAGATGTCCCGATGGTTCGTTTGCAGATGGAGCTTCAAATTGGTTGTATTTTTGCAGAAAAATGGGGTGTACAAGTTGTTTTGTTGTCTACCGCGGCAAAGGTGAAGTGCATCCTTCTGTCTTCTCTTCTTTTGTCCCAGTGTTGAAGACATGAGTCTTGCTTCTCCAGGTGAAAAATCAAAACACTTTGTCTCAAAGACACTAGTTCTGGTTGGATACCCATTGAGCTTTTTCACCCACTCTTCTCCCGCATGCAACCGTGATTGGATATTTTGTTCCACCCGCTTAAAGACAAAATTAAATATGATTGGATTTGGCCCAAGTCTGTGAATGTAAGTGTGAATGTTGTCTATCTGCGTTGACCCTGCGATGAGGTGACGACTTGTCCATGGTCTACCCGGCCTTCTGCCTGAAATGCAGCTGAGATAGGCTCCAGCACCCCCGTGACCCTGAGAGGGACAAGCGGTAGGAAATGACGGATGGATGGATTTCGTGGGTTTTTGTCTCGATTTAATTTGTTCACTGACTTGTCATCGTTTTAGTTAACGTGCTTTTGTTTTCATTCATCATTGTCCTTATTTCGTCAAGGGAAAATTGGTTGTGACGATAATAAAAACTATTTTTTGTCAACAAAATTAACACCGCTTTTACTGACCAGTTCCTCAAACTAAGATGTTGTTTCTTCTGTGTTTGAGGACGTTGAGTGTGTGAGCTATAATCGGTGAGGCCCCTCAGTGCATGAGGGGGGACACACACAGTGATCAGTGACTTTTCTGCGTCAATCACTTGTCCATTTGGTTATGGTTTCAGTTTATTTCAAACATGCCGCACAGATACGCAAAACATTTACTGTAGTTTGATTAACATTGGCTGGATTTCTTTTCGGGCAAAATTCAAACGAAAATCTGTGTTCGCACGTGTGCACCTTTTTATTTTAAAATACTCCATCCATTTTCTACCGCTTATTCCCTTTTGGGGTCGCGGGGGGCGCTGGCGCCTATCTCAGCTACAATCGGGCCGAAGGCGGTGTACACCCTGGACAAGTCGCCACCTCATCGCAGGGCCAACACTGATAGACAGACAACATTCACACTCACATTCACACACTAGGGCCAATTTAGTGTTGCCAATCAACCTATCCCCAGGTGCATGTCTTTGGAAGTGGGAGGAAGCCGGAGTACCCGGAGGAAACCCACGCATTCAAGGGGAGGACATGCAAACTCCACACAGAGTTTGCATGTCCTGGATTTGAACCCAGGACTGCAGGACCTTCGTATTGTGAGGCAGACGCACTAACCCCTCTGACACCGTGAAGCCCCATTTTAAAACACTCGCACAACTTCTTTTTTGTCGCTAATGCAAGTAAATTACTCGCACTGTACAGTCTTGGATATGCAGAATGTGCATAGATTTGGTCGGTTGCTGGAGACCTTGGCTCTTTCTCGTCTTCTTGATGTGCACTTTGTATATGAGGGTATGGGCTAAACGAGGAATGTGATACGCACGGCCCGCAAACATATTTCTAAAGAAAGAAACTGCTGTTCTAAATGTGTGCACTGGATGTCACAATAGCAATTCAAGTGTAGCCCACGTCACACTTGACACTGTTTAAAGATGACGTATCAGCTGGCTTTAAGTGCCCTCTGGATTGGCTGCCACTACTCCAATCAGGTGCAAGCAATCATCTGCTCCTGTTGTGACTGGCGGGAGTCCTCAGAATTTTCAACTAACTTTAAGTGTTTTGCCAAGAGGATTATTTGTAATATGAAACATTTTCAGAATGTGCTGATGGAACCTTCTGCTTCTCCTTTTAAAGGCCTACTGAAATGAGATGTTCTTATTTAAATGGGGATAGCAGGTCCATTCTGTGTGTCATACTTGATCATTTCGCGATATGGCCATATTTTTGCTGAAAGGATTTAGTAGAGAACATCCATGATAAATTTCGCAACTTTTGGTCGCTAACAGAAAAGCCCTGCCTTTACCGGAAGTCACTGGCAATGATGTCACCCGTTGATGGCTCCTCACATCCTCACATTGTTTTTAATGGGAGCCTCCAACAAATAGAGCTATTCTGACCGAGAAAACGACAATTTCCCCATTAATTTGAGCGAGGATGAAAGATTTGTGTTTGAGGATATTGATAGCGACGGACTAGAAGAAAAAAAACAAGTAAAAAAAAAACGTGATTGCATTGGGACAAATTCAGATGTTTTTAGACACATTTACCAGGATAATTCTGGGAAATCCCTTATCTTTCTATTGTGTTGCTAGTGTTTTAGTGAGATTAATAGTACCTGATATTCGGAGGTGTGTGTCCACGAGTGTCTTGACGCCAGTGTCTCTGGGAAGTTGACGGCAGCTTAATGGACGGCGTAAGCTCAGCTGATCTCTGGTAAGAAGCGACTTTTTACCACAATTTTCTCACCGAAACCTGCTGGTTGACATTCGGTCGGGATCCATGTTCGCTAGACCGCTGTGATCCATAGTAAAGCTTCACCTCCGGGAATTTTAAACAAGGAATCACTGTGTGTTTGTGTGGCTAAAGGCTAAAGCTTCCCAATTCCATCTTTCTACTTTGACTTCTCCAATATTAAATGGACAAATTGCAAAAGATTCAGCAATACAGATGTCCAAAATACTGTAATTATGCCGTTAAAGCAGATGACTTGTAGCTGTGTGTGTGTGCAGCGCTCATATTTCCTAACAGTCCGTGACGTCACGCGTACACGTCATCATTACGCGACGTTTTCAAGAAGAAAATCCTGGGAAATTTAAAATTGCAATTTAGTAGACTAAAAAGGCCGTATTGGCATGTGTTGCAATGTTAATATTTCATCATTGATATATAAACTATCAGACTGCGTGGTCGGTAGTAGTGGGTTTCAGTAGGCCTTTAAGTGTGACATCATCTATAATCTACAAAACTACTATCGATGTGCAAAATATTTTTTTCAAATTAAAATTATTTATAACTTCTTACCCATAGGGAAAATGTTAAAACTATGGAATATGACTGAGTCAGATGATTGCCGATTCTGCATCCACCCTGCATGTGTTTTGGTATTGTCATATTGTGTCTTCTTTTTGGGTGGAAGTTGAAAAAATGTGTTCATGGATTTTATGAAGCTTGATGTAGTTACTGTTATTTTAAGACAGTTCATTGACAGTCATGACTTAGTCAATTTAATTATAGTACTTGGTAAAAGATTTATTATTAAGGCCAAAATTAGATATTCACTTAGTATTACTTTCTTTAAAACATTTATTCAGTATTTTTTAACTTTAGAAGGATACATGATTGACAACGATAATGATGCCAAAAAACATGAAAAAAGACGGGAAATCCTTAAAGGCTTATTGTGAAAATGTAATTGTGTTTATAGAGATGCAACAACAGCAACATATATGCTATCTGTTGTTGTGTTCCCTATTTTTGAGTGTACAAAATGAAGGTGTGTGTTGCTGAGTCTGACTTGGACATAATATGGACTATACACAAATGCTTTTTATGAAAATGTAATTTTGTTTATAAATTATATGCAATCTGTTGTTTACCTAATTTTTTTTTTGTTGTACATGGATGAGAGTGTGTGTTGCTGAGCCCGACTTGGACATTATCTGGACTGGACCTGGTTTTAAAAACCTTTTAGACAAATCTAATTTCATTAAAAACCTGGTCTGGTATATATATATATATATATATCTTTTTTTTTTTTTC